>NC_046662.1:130783936-130794841 GCF_010883055.1 Belonocnema kinseyi
ATGCCTCAGTCTCCATATTCACCGGATTTGGCCCCCAGTGACTTTTTTCTTTTCCCAAAACTGAAGAGACCCATGAAAGGACATCGATTTTCAACGATTGAGCAGATAAAAACTGCATCGCTGAAAGAACTCAAGGCTATACCACAAAATGATTATCAGAAGTGCTTCGAAGATTGGAAAAAGCGTTGGCACAAGTGCATTATATCTGAGGGGGATTACTGTGAAGGGGACAACATACATATTCAAGAATAAATTAATATTTTTTGAGAAAACCATAAAGTCACCTTATTTTTTGAACACACCTCGTATACGGAAAAATATATTGCAAGAGATAATATATTTCAGAAAATCTTGATAAAGCAAAGTATCATTTAATTAAAGAGATTATTAAAGTACTGAAAGAAATTAACAAAAAGAAAAAAGACTGAAATTAATAAAACAAAAATTGTTGACCATTATAAAATATTTATGCTTTTTTAATTCTTATTAAACATATATTGCATATACTGTTTTGTAAAAATAAATATCTTCAAAAGGTTCAAATTATTTTCATATTACAGTTCATATAGAAAAGTTGTATGTATTAGTAAAACGATTATAGCTTCATGTATGTGTTTATGTAAGCTAAAAATAGCCACACTCCTAATTTATTCATGAACATTTTCATAATAATTAATCATTATTGTAAATGTGCAAAGTATCGTAGGAAAGAGTTATTGGAAGTAAATTCTAAAGTAATACTTGAGAATTTACAAAGTATCCCAGAAAAACGTCATCGGAAAGACTTTTAGTTCATTCTATAAAAAGTTGACCCTATTAGTTGAAAAATAGCCAAACTCTGAATTTATTTTTTAAAGTTGATTAAATGATTATTAATTTTTGTAAATTTATAAATAACATGGAAGAGTCGTGGAAAAGGCAATCTTGGTTGATTCTGTAAACAAATCGTGCCTATCCTTTGAAAACTAGCCAAACACTAAAAATGTTTTTTAAAATTGTCTAAATAATTCATCATTATTGTAAATGTGCAAAGTAACGTAGAATTGACTTATTGGAAATACTTTGTTGCTTCCTCAAGCAAATTGAGCTCATTCTTTGTTTAAATATGTAATTAATAATTATTGTGAGTTTACAAAGTATCATAGGAAAGAGTTATTGGAAAAATATTCTTTATTGCTTCCTTAAAAAAATTAGGCATATTCTTTAAAAATAGCCTAATTCTGAATTTGTTAATGGAAATTGTTTAAATAATTAATCAATCCTATAGATGTACAGAAGCAAAATAAGAAAAAGTTATCAGAGAGTCTCTTCTTAGCTTCATAGAAAAAGTTATCAGTAAGATATTGTTGGTTAATTATATAAAAAAATTTAGCCTATTCGTTGAAAATAACCAAAATTGAATTTGTACATCAACATAGAAAAGAGTCATCGGAAAGATATTTTTAGTTGGCTCCGTAAACAAATTGACCCTATTCCTTTAAAAATAGCTAAACTCTCAAATTGTTTACAAAAAATGTTTGAATAATTAATAGTACTTGTGAATGTACAAAGTATTTGAGAAAAACGTTGCCAGAAAGATATTCTTAGTTCATTCTTTTAAAAAATGTAGCCAATTCATGGACAAATCGCCAAACTCTGAATTTGTCTGTGGAAATCATCGTTCATTGTAAAGTTACAGAAGCAACATAGAAAAGGGTCATTCGAAATTTTTCTTAAAAAATATAAAAACTCTGAAAATGTTTATAAAAATTGCTTAAATAATTAATAAATATTGTAAATTTGCAAAGTATTGTTGAGAAGAGTTATTGGAAATAGATTATGGGTGATTCCGTAAACAAATTTAGCCTTTTCGTTTAAAAATAGCTAAACTCTCAATTTGTTTACAAAAATTGTTCAAATAATTATTAATGCTTTTGAATTTACAAAGTATCTGAGAAAAAACGTAATCTGAAAGTTATTCTTATTTGACTTTATAAACAAATTGTGCCTATTCTTTTAAAAATGGCCAAACTTTTAATTCTTTGAAATAGTTAATAATTCCTATAAATTTCCTAAGCATCGTAGGAAAATGTCACCGGAAAGATATTCTCAGTTAAATTTTTAAAAATATTTTAAATTGTTTAAATTAATAACCGTTGTAAATTTACAAGGCAACATAGAAAAGAGTCATTGGAAATACACTCTTTCTTGATACCCTAAACTAATTGATCTTATTCGTTACAAAAAGGCCAAGTTCTTAATTTTTGTATGAAAATTGTTTAAATGGTTAATAATTATTGGAAAGCAAACCATCGTATGAAAAATTCATCGTAAAGATATTCTTAGTTAATTATGTGAAAATATTGAACCTAGTCATTAAAAATAAGCAAAAGCCTATTCGCTGAAAAATAATCAAAACTCTATTCGTTAAAAAATAGGCAGGCTCTGAATTTGCTTATAAAAATTGTTTAAATAATTAATAATTATTATAAATTTGCAAAATATCGTAGGAAAGTCATAATTATAATTTTAAATTTGCAAAATACCGTGGGAAAGATTAATCGAAAAGTTAAAAATAGTCAAATTCTGAATTTGTTCATAAAACTTGTTTAAATCATTAATAATTCTTAAAAATTTACAAAGCATTATTGGAAATAGTCGTAGGAAAGATAATCTTAATTGACTGCTTTTTGTCAACAATGAATGAGCCAAGTAGGAAAGCATGTTTTAAATGTTCTACACTGAGAAAACCATATCGCATAAATTACAATATTTATCGTAATTCCTGCGCTATATGTCGTAATTATCGCATAATAATATCGCAGAATCGTAATATCGTACATTAGAAGTTTTTACATTTTATACTGCATAATTGTGCAATCTATAACGTAAGAAATGGGGATTGCCATCCGTCAGTTACATTTTGCGCTTTGCTAAATGGTATTAAATAAGTTCTAATTTGTCTACAATAGTGTGACTTATTTCGGAGTAAATATATCAGTAAGAACACATTTTTTGTGTGTTTTCTGTTGTTGATTCCACATGTTTTACCGAAATTTGCTCACTTCAGTGCGACGCAGTCGACGCGTTCAGAATTATTTTCTTAACCTCAGTGAAACTTTCGCCGAAATATGTTTAATCCCGAACCGTTGCATGCCTTACCTGCAGCAAATTTTTAATTTTTTCTGTTATTTTTTAAAATCTGGAGTCCCGATTTATAGCTCGAACTGACTCATACTCTGCCTTTTTCCCATTGCTGCTAAGCACGCCGTAGCAGACGACAACAACAAAATTTAACTTCATTTTTTACTGTGATATCAGTGCATTATAATATCGTACAAAGCTCCGGGACCTGATTGTATGTTATCATATTGCGCTTTCTTGCAATATAGAGGTTTTGCGATATCATTGTGCGATCTCTTTTTCTCCGTGTAAACTTCTTTAAATTCTAAAAGTAATTTAAATATTACTGTTTTTAAAAAAAAAATAGCAAAAAATAGCAGAGGATGGATTCATGTTTTCAATTGTTTGGAATTGCAATATTAGTTAAAAGTATATTCTAAATGTTCATAATTTTATGTTACCTATATGATGTTAATTGTCATTACTTAATCTTCCTACGTTCTTATTTTTTAGGTTCAAACTGTGATTATGATATGGCTCCAAATCTTTTTCATGTTACTAAATTGCATTAGTTAAGTGATAAGCCGCCAACAATAGTCTGAGAATACTGTAAACACTTGCCTACTATTTTAAGAAAAACTGCACAGGCCCACAATAAGAAAAAAACTATCCTGAGTATATGTATATGAAGCTATGGTTTTTTATGTATTTCAATCGGTAGTAATCAAATTTGTACTTAGATAATTTTTCATTTTTTCGCTTTTTAGTTTTGAAAAACCATTTTAAGAAACATGAAAACCGATGTTTTTTGCATTTTTCTCGAAAAGTAACTGGGAATCCCCCCAAAATGACTTCGGATTCAGCGACGAAAAATACTTAAGAATACATATGTCTGGTGATCTGTTCAGGATACTTTTTTCTTTTTGTGGGTCTGTGCTATTGTAGAAAATGTAAAATGTTCTTTAAATTTTGTTCCTAAGAATTAAATATAACATTATTTAAATGAATAATTCAGTTAATGAGCTTTCCCACAAGCCTGAACAGAAATCTAGTTTTTCATCCCAGAGATGGCGACACGCCCGATCGTGTGAGGATTTGCACCGCGCTCGCCTAAAGGTTAAGGAAATATCATGGTTGCCGAACTCATTTTCGAAAAAATCGCTACCGAAAAACTGTTATTTTAAGACGCAGTCTTGTGGAATTCCTGAGCAAAATCGACGAAACTCCAACAGAAAATCATGAATCTCCATAAATCAAATATGTAATAATACTTTTAATTACGAAGAATCTATTAATTTCATAAAAACAAGGGATTGACGACTTCAACCAAGAGAAAATTTCGAGAAAAGTACAGACTATAAAAATGGTTTCTCACAGCTGATGCAGATGCGCATGCGCCGGAAGTTTGGAAACAGCGCATCGATGAGTTCGGTAAAAAAAACAAGAAAACGCCAGGCGCTCAGGTGAAATTAATACATTTTTACTGCTGCTCTTTTCTCCGTATTTTTCGCCATTTCTTACACTTCTACTTAGATGGGACTATATAACGTATAATGATAAAGAAAGAAATAGCAATAAGCATTCATATAAAAGTCAATAATGTCATAAAAGTAAATAATGTAAAAGATGACATAATCGTCGAAACTTGAAGATGGTAGCGTGACGATTACGAAGCTACTTTTGAATATAAGATAAATTCTCAACTATATTGTTGAATTTTTAACCAAAAATAGAATAATTAAATTTTTAGTTAAAAAATTAATTTCATAGAGAAAATCAATTTTTAACCAGATAGAATGATATTTCAATATTAAAAGGAAATTTTAAAAAAGTAGTTAAATTCTCAACCAAAATAATGAATTTTGAACCAAAAGTGATTAATTCTTTCCAAAAAATAGAATAATTCAATTTTGAGTTTAAAAAATGAATTAAAAAAAAGATTTCTACGAAATAGTTAAATCTTCAACCAGGAAGTTCCAAGAAGTTCAATTTTCAAACAAGTAATTGCATTTTTAATGAAGAAAATTAATTTCTTACCAAAAAATACGAGCTCACAATAAAATACATAAATTTTCAAACAAAATTAAAATATTTAAATTTTCAATGACAAAACAGTTAAAAAATCAATAAAAAAAATTCAACGAAGTATTTGTATTTTCAGTCAGAGAGATGTATCTTAATTTATAAAACCTTTTTGTGGGGAAGTTGCTTATAAATACAATTTCTAGTAAGTATAGTATATTACCGCCAGTCTGCAGCATTCTTAAGTCGGAAGACGAATGCAAGATTAGTCGAGCACTTGAACACGATGTTATATGTAATAAGAGTATGGTTTCCGAGTTTTCCCATGATATTATGTCTCAGGTTTGAGGTGAGTTTAAAGGGAAAAATACCGCGCGGAACAGTGTGCATGGGTCGAAGTAACGAACGCGCGTACATTTCCCGTGGACGTAAAGTGCACTTTACCTACCAAAGCAGGTAAAGTACCCCACCACTAACAATGAGCTAATTGGCTGATCTAAACTACGCCCAGAAAGCTAGGAAAACATACTCGTGTTACATAAACTTTTTTGTATTTTTCTTAACAACTTCTCCACATGCAGTTTTCTTTTTTTTTTAATTTCCATTGATAAACGAAGCGCCTTAAGATTATGTGACACAAATTACACAATTGCTATAAAAATAATTTTAGTACTTTGTTTTAATTAAAATTATAACTTTTCTCTCACACAACCGTCTTCTGAATACCATAGAGCGTATTTTATCTGACCTTCATTAAACAATTCCTAAAAATTTACTTGAAAACAATTTAAAGGAAAAAAATACAGAATTAAAATTAGATTTAGAAAAATAATGGTTTTGCCATTTTTCAAAAAGTTTAAATACTTAAAGTTTTTCGAAAAGACGAAAAATATGTGGTACTAAATTTTATGCAAGACTACTGAAAAAATGTAATTCAATTGGCCGTGCCAGTTTTTTGCGTTGTTATTCCTCGATTATTACATGTTAACGTAAATGCTTGAAACCTGACTAACAGAACGGATGATCTTTCTCTCTTTATGGACATGGCAAATAAGATAGATTATCTACGCGAACGTATGCTTCGTACGTTTTGAAATATTAACTGCTATTAACTATAGAATTCTGTAAACTTGCGGTAAGTTACGAGGTGGTGCTGGATGAAAGGAGAAGCGTCGAGTGGTATTATCGACTTCCAACAACGATTCGATTGTTACTACCAACAGTGATACCAATAGATCTGCGTATGCTTGTACTGAGTTGCTTTCATTGGCTCTAATTCGCGTCCTTATTGAAAATTCAAATATTGACATGCACTACAGCTGATAAGCGTCACTACAATCCAAGCATGTGTATACAAAGGAGACTCAGGATTACTGATTTTAGCGGAACCTTCCAGCAATTGCACTATAGTCTGAAAACTTGCAAAGCTGGTCGAAACTTGGAAATTAAAAGTTTCTAAAAATTTTAACAGAAGTATATATTATGGTGGCCCAAAAAATGACGTTTGAGAAATTTCAATGGGCATGTTGACCAAATCACTCTATTAGGCAAATCAATTTTCCCATGTTTTTTTATTAACAAAACAATATATTTTTCACTTCGATTTTGGTCATGAAATTATAAGTCAATTTATTTTAACTTTCATATGCTTGATAACTTATCAGTGAATATTGCATTTATCGCATTTTTTTATTTTAGAAGTGTTTCGTACAAGTTTCAGGCATATCAAAAATCGCATGTAATGGCCATATTTGGAGGCTCATTGTGAAGCTCTGATACCAATTGCAACCAAATGACCAGTCAATCACTGGTCATATTTATTGAAATCATGTCTGAGAGATTCTCAGTACATATTTGATAGACGTTTCGATTGTACGTCGACAGTCCTCATCAGTAAAAATATTTATTTCTACGAAATTTGCACCGTATTCCATTCTTCGTCCAGGTCTTCATTCGTTTTACAATTAGATTTCCAACAGGTAGACCCATTCGGATGATTTGAAAAAGTACCATTTCGTAGAAGAATCAGTTAGTATGCCGAATCGTGTAGATAGATATATAAGATGTTAAGTTTTTGACCAGGGTGTAATAATATTCTTTTAGATTGAAATTAAGATGTCAGTCAATTACTGGTCATATTTATTGAAATCATGTTTGAGAGATTCTCAGTACATATTTGATAGACGTTTCGACTGTACTTCGACAGTCCTCAACAGTAAAAATATTTATTTCTACGAAATTTGCACCGTATTCCATTCTTCGTCCAGGTTTTCATACGTTTTACAATTAGATTTCCATCAGGTAGACCCATTCGGATGATTTGAAAAAGTCTCATTTCGTAGAAGAATCAATTAGTATGCCGAATCGTGTAGATAGATATATAAGATGTTAAGTTGTTGTCCAGAGTGTAATAATATTCTTGTAGGGGGAAATTAAAATATCAGTCAATTACAAATCATATTTATTGAAATCATGTATGGGGGATTCTCAGTACATATTTGATTGACGTTTCGTCTTTACGTCGACAGCCCTCATCAGTAAAAATAGTTATTTCTACGAAATTTGTACAGTATTCCACTCTTCGTCCAGGTCTTCATACGTTTTACAATTAGATTTACATCAGGTAGACCCATTCGGGCAATATAAAAAAGTCTCATTTCGTAGAAGAATCAGTTAGTATGCCGAATCGTGTAGATAGATATATAAGATGTTAAGTTGTTCACCAGGGTGTAATAATATTCTTGTAGGTCAAAATTAAAATATCAGTAAATTACTGGTCATATTTATTGAAATCATATCTGAGAGATTCTCAGTACATATTTGATAGACGTTTCCACTGTACGTCGACAGTCCTCATCAGTAAACATATTTCTTTCTACGTCCGATGCGCACACCGTCTCAAACAAGCAGTTTCCCCACCGAAGCGCTGGACGAAGCGATGGCCATCACACCATCCGATAGCGCTCGAGTTTGATCAAATTGAAAATTTGATTTATATGACGTGTTTTGCACAAATATAATTGTAGAAAATTACACAGGCCCACGAAAGAAATTTGCCTGCACGAGACAAGTGATTAGGCTACTGACTTATAAAGCAAAAAATAAGGAATATGCTATTGCCTCTACAGTTTTGCGCTCTCAATATAAATTTGACCACTAAATTTTTCGATGTTTTACCATTTTCTCTCTAGATGTGAAAATTATGGAAAAGCCTAGGGATTTTCGGGTCACACAGGGCATGAAAACATTTTCCTGCACGAAACAAGTGATTAGGCTACCCTTATAAATTTTGAGCCGCTGCATCCAAATGTGGTCTCAGAATTTCTCTTACATGTCTCAGTTTTCCCCTAGATACAGAAAATAAACAAAAACCTAGGGATATTCTGGACGTTATTTTGAAAATACCAGTATACGCCAAAATAGACAGATGGATGTTATATTCTTAAGTGCCGCGACTTATAGATACTTAAATTGTACACTGAAATTCTCTAGTGTGCGTTCCGTTTCCTCTAACTTAGGTAATTCTAGGGAAATTGAAGGTCTTTCTCATATTATACAGGTTTGTACAGGGAAAAATAACAAAAATGCCATATCCTTTGCAGGTTTGCGTGTTAAATCTAAATATGAACCCCAAATTTTTGGGGTTTGTTTCATTTTCTTTCTAGATGCAACATGTAGGGGAAAGCCAGGGAACTTCTGGTCACACAGGCCCACCAAAAAAAAGTTGTCTGCACGGGACAAGTGACCGATTTCGCACGCAAAACTGTAAAACATATTAGGTTTTTGTTATTTTTTCCATGTAAATCTATATGATCTGAGAAATTCCTTCAGTTTCCCTAGAATTAGTCAAGCTAGGTGAAGTAGACGGCACACTAAAGAATTTCTGTGCACAAATTAAGTCTCTACAAGTCGTTGCACTTAAGCGTATAATATCGATGTGCCTACTTTCGCGTATACAGGTATTATTAAAATAACGTGCAAGTTTTCTCGAGGAGTTTCTTTACTTTCTGCATCTAGAGGAAAACTGAGATGCGTAAGATCAATTTTGAGGCCAGATTTGGATTCAGCTGCTGAAAATCCATATCGGTAGCCTAGTCACTTGTCTCGTGCAGACAATTTTTTTTGTGGGCCTGTGTAGTTATTAGTAATAGGTGGGCTACAAACTTTTGTTAATATGAGATTGTTCCAACAAATAAGAAGATTGAAATATGTTTAGAAAAGTTCAGGTAAAAGGACATTATAAAAACATTAATTACAGAGGCAAGAAAATACAAAATATTACAACTACGAAAAATGTGTTAGTTTAAACAATTAAACTTCATATTCACGTCGCTTTTCGACTAAAAAATTCCCCCAAGGAGCACGCCTTAACTTAAGAGAAGGTAATAATGATTTTTTATTATAATAGAATATTTTTAAATTACAATATAAGATTATTAAATTTTAACGACAAGTATAATATCTATTTTTGTCACACTTATCACTCCCTAACCTAGCAACATTCCTCCTGTTTTGCGCCATGATGGTCATCTCTTCGTCCAGCGCTTCGGTGGGGAAACTACTTGGTTGAGACGGCGTGCACATGTTACGCATGCTCACACACTGAAAAAAAATGGTTAGTTGCGACAAGAAGCTCTTTATTATTAGAGTTGGTATTAGCTACAACAACTACTTTGATGGTAACAATAACTAACCAGATTTCTACGGCAATATGTCGCCGTTAGTCCTCCTATTAAGGTTATATTAGTGAGGTTAGTAATTGTAGTCGCAACAAAGAAATTAGTTACATTTACCAGCAATTTATTTTCCAAGAAATAAAAGTAGTAAAGGTTACAAGTTTTGCCCCTTGGCGATATTGGCAGAACTAAAATCTGAGCAGTGCTGCCAACATTCGCGTCGAAATATCGCATCATGTTTTCGATGATCGCCATTTTAATCTGAACCTTTACGTATAATGTGCAAACACGTGGAAAATATTGAAGAGCATCGTATAGATCCTTAGGGCGTCCTCTACGCTTATGCGCTTGTGCGCTTCTCAGAGATACAGTTACTTAGTAAAAGTGTTAATTTAAATTATAATTAACAATGAATGAACTAACGCTAGATTATCATTTTAATTTAAAAACGGACTAAAATGATCAATGTCGGCTTACTCTTTATACATTTGGGAGTACCATATTAAAAATTCAGATAAAGCGCTATCAATTTTTAGTTAAAAGCTTTCTTATTTTATAGAAATTTAAATTCACAACGTAAAAACGAATAGCTTAAAGGAACACGCAATAGAAAAATGTATGAGTAAACAGCAAATTTCGTTACGCAAAAACATTTATTTTATTTTGAAATATATTTGGTATTTTCTTTCTTATTACAGATTATTATTATTAATCTTAACATATACATTTGTATTCATTACACTGAAATAACCATTGGAAAAGAATTTCCTTCTTTACTAAGGTTAAGTATTTTCGCAGTTTCGTAACAACGTTAAAACACCCTATATAGCATATGTGAGGCTATAAGCCCAATTTATAAGTGATCGTATTCGATCGAAAAAATCTATATATAGGTTTTTGAGGTTGCTCATTAAGAATATGAAGTCAGATTTTGAAAATTCAATATGGCTGCCATTTTGGATCCGCGATTTTGAAGTGTTAGGGCGGAGTAGGTAACAAGGAACGGGGGTTAAGGAAATTGGATTGTAGGGGTTTAAGCTCAATGATACGCACGTAACCGGGTTTGGGGGTAGAGGAAATCGGGTTATGGGAGTCTCAGGTTATG
>NC_046662.1:130794941-130800378 GCF_010883055.1 Belonocnema kinseyi
TGCGCAATCAAATTTTACATCCATATATATCTTTTGAAAATTAAAATTCGAAAATTTTTTCTAAAGCCTCCAGGGGACTTCGTTTTCACACGAAAAAATTTTGTGTGCCCTTATTGCATCCGGACCCACAATTGTGCATATTTTTGTGTGCTATAAATGACTGTCGATAGCATTTTGAATTTTTGAAATAAGTTGTCTCAAATATTTCGAAAAAGCCCTTTGAATTGTTATCAGAAATGGCTGGTTAATGAACTCGATCTTTCTTTTTGGTCCCTCTGAAGGTGTGCCAAAGAACAATCCAATTCGACTATTCTTTCAAAATTAATCCTGTATACAGTCAACCACTACAACGCTGATGACGACGACGCCGGACAGGCAGGCAGAAACCGACGTAAAAACTGGTTCTTCTGACTCAGGGGGCCTCAAAACGTGGACATTTGGTTAAATTTGCGGAAGTCATTTTTCACTGACTCCATCATTCCTAGGATAAAAGAAGCGGATTTTTTATGTTTGTATATTTTCAAATATCGACAATCAAATTTGTCATTGTTGACGTTTCAGGTGTGGCTATAGTAATGGTGGTTTTTAGGGGCCTTGCTAAACATTCCCACCGACTCCATCATTCGTGAGGTTAAAAACGAGGGTTTCGGACGTTTTTATTTCGTTAAATATCGACAATCAAACTTTTACAAGGTAGGTTTGAATAATGGGCGATGAGTAAGGGCAGGCAACTGTTTAAAAACATTTATATTCGATAATTCTTGCCGACAGAATATTTTATTATATTACATTATATATTACAGAATAATATTCTAACTGAATTACATGAAATATTAAACTAATTTGTTTCTAGAAAATAAATCTTATTTATTGAAGAATCATCACTCTGCTTGTAAATGTAATTGTTTTGATGCAAAATTTACTTTTGTGGGATTAAAATTAAGTCTTGAAGTGCAAACTTACCTACTCTATTTCGTGTGGTAATTCGATTATTTTAGTTTAAAATTTAACTAATGGAATGAAAATTAACTTTTCTGTTTGTAATTCATATTTTTGGTTTAAAATCAAACTAATTTGGTAAAAAGTTGTAATGTTTGTTCAGAAGTAAAGGATATATTGTTTAAAAATGAAAGTATTTAATTGAAAATTATTAAATTTTTTTAATGATGGACGTTCTTCATTATTTCATGTCAGTACAAAGATACTGGTAACTTGGAAGAAAATGTTTATAAAAAATTATTGTAGAATTTTCTCGGCCAGCGGCATAGCCAGGATTTTTTTTCGGGAGCGGCTTTGATCTTTTTCCGAAGGGGGCTTCGGATTTATGTATAGGCAAAGAGGGAGGAAAAAGGGAATTGAATAATGAAAAAACTTGGTTTCGGGGGACCAAGATATTAATATATTTATTTTAACTTTTAAATAACCTTGAAAAGTTATATAAAGAACAAAGTTATTTTCCTTATAAAGTCAATATATGTTTGTCTACGAGGAACATAAACATATATATATGTATGAATAAATGTATGCATATACCCGCTTAAATTTCTATTGAACATATATAACCCTTTGCAGTTTTAGTAGTTATAGCTTTTATAGCTAAGAAAACTATACCGGTGGTTTTCGGGGTCGCTGATCACGAATCTGAAATAGGATTTACAATTAAGAACCAATGTGGGTGTATACCCCTGACTTCGGATTAATGATCAGCATTCTTAAAAACTCCCGAAATTGTGTTTAAAGAAGCGATATTAAGAAATGTCGATAAATTTACTTCATTTTCTGCCCCCTAGCACCTCCTGGGAGCACTAAATTGCAAATCTGACGTCGGATGCGTGATCAGTGACTTCAAAAACCCCTGGGGTAGTTTTGTCAGTGACTATAAACTCTTTGCAAGTTGTAGAAGTAAATCTAATCTTGTTTAATTAAGTTTACAATGAGTCTTGGCTTTTTCTGGTCTATTAGACTTCTCAAAGCCGTATTAAGGGTCGAAATTTGGTGAAAAATATATTCAAACCATGGTTTTCAATATGTTTTGATCAGTAGAAGTCAATTCTGAGGTCAAATTAAAGAATCATTCTTCGCTGTTCTTTTAACTCCAAAAAACCATGAAAAAAAAGGTTTCTTTTTTGCCTATTTCCTAAAAAATGATGGGGGAGGTTATTTTTCAACTGCAGATTCGGATTCAGTGTCGAAAAATACGTGAGAAAAAGTTGGTCTGGTCAAAAGTACAGGCAACTTTTTTTTTGTCGGCCTGGGTTATTAAACAAATTTATTTTAATGAACCGTTGCGTTGATCCTCTGCCACGTTTTTGAGTTTTTCATAAACACAGTATTAAATAAGTATTACCTGTGAGGTTTTTCTCCGGTGTGGACTTTCGCATGGTTTTTTAGATGTGTAGCTTGATTAAAAGCAGAACCACAAATATTACATCGATACGGCTTTTCCCCAGTATGAATTCTCCGATGATTCCACAAAGTTGAGTGTCTTGCGAATGTTTTCTCACATACTTCGCACTGATACGGTCTCTCACCAGAATGTATTCTTTCGTGGTTTTTAAGATGTGGACTCTGGGAAAACTGCATGCCGCAGACACCACATTTGAATGGCTTTTCGCCAGTATGAACACGCCCATGATTTTTCAAATAGGCCGCTGAAAAATTTAAATTTTTACAATATAAATTCTGAAGACCTTTGACATTAATGAAATTTGACAGAAATGAAGTGCTATTATTTTAGACGTATTAAACATATTAAAAATACCTTTAAGATCTTCACTATTATTCATTATATCGGATATTATTTCTCAAAATTGATAAATACACACACAGAGAGAGAGAATGTCCCGCGAGAACTGAAGTTAATTTTGTGCGGGGGGGGGGGGGGGGGGGGGGGTACAAAAAAAGCAAAAAAGTCCCCAAACTTTTTTAGTCCGATGCTTATGCTGGGCACAACAGAGGGTACAAGTTGTTTGTACGTTCACTGAAAAACCTAGTTGGTTGGGACAATTAACAAAGCAGTAGGTCCAACTATTTTGGTTTGTAATATATGCCGCTGCTATTAAAGTGGTTGGGGCTACGACTTTTATTCGCAAGATTGATAGTAGTTGTCCTTACTACTTTATTTGTTCTCGCTACAACTTTCGATGGTAGGTACCACTTTCAGGTAGGTGTGTTTACTACTTTAAATAGTAAACTTTACTACTTTAAATAGTAAACTTTACTACTTTAAATAGTAAACTTTACTACTTCAATTGAGGCACCGGATTGCAGAACTGCCTCTACGCTCGGCCCGTCTCAGCCTAGTAGGCGCAGGAGAGGGGATGCTCTCTAAACGCGTTGATTGAGGGAAAAATCGATTTACATCGCAATAATCAACTTGTCGTTTCTCTGTTAATGATTGACGAATCGAGTTGATTTTTGCGTAGAAATATTCCCTAAGTCTGTGCGCTTCTCACAGATACAGTTACTTAGTAAAATTGTTAATTTAAATTATAATTAACAATGAATGAACTAACGCTAGAAAATTATCATTTCATTTTAAAAACGGACTAAAATTATCAATGTCGGCTTATTCTTTATACATTTGGGAGTACCATATTAAAAATTCAGATAAATCGGTTGATATTTGCGCTATCGGTTTGTAGTTAAAAGCTTTCTTATTTTATAGAAATTTAAATTCACAACGTAAAAACGAATAGCTTACAGGAACACGAAATAGAAAAATGTATGAGTAAAAAGCTAATTTCGTTACACAAAAATATTTATTTTATTTTAAAACATGGTTAAAAACATTGTTAATCAATTCTAACATATAAATTTGCGCAGCTTTTTAACTACTTTTAGAATAAAGTGACACAGCTTCCAAAAACATACACAAAATAAGATTCTTTTTTGTTTTCCCTACTTCTTTGGTTTAGTATTCATTACACTTAAATAATAATTAAAAAAAGACTCCTTCCTCACTCAAAAAATGCACTAGATTTTGCAAATCTTTTTTCTTTTCCTGGGTGATACCAAAAGTTTCGGGCATCGAGATTTTCCCAAAATCCTCGAAAGTCACAGATTTTTCAATGAAAAAAGTTTCAGGAAATCCATCATAATCGTAGTAAACATCAATGGAACCATTCGGAAAATAATCAATTTCCACCGCTATACCTATTTTCAAGCCTTTTGGAACTACGAAATGTTTTTTAATTTGTACCTCGAAATCATGAATAATATAATTGTTATTTTCGACCAAAAGGAAAGGAGGGCTTTTAGAACTTTTTATTAGATCAATATATTCCTTATCAGTCTCTATCGTCTCAACCATTTTTTTTCGCCCGTAGAGCCCAAACTTCCTGTCACATTGATAGTAAGAATGCCCCCTAACGGGGTAGAGGTGTTGAATTTTAAGTTGAAGTTTTGATGATAATAATAATAAGAAAACTACCATAACGTAATTGCGATTCTGACCCCCGCATGCATCTGAAAATAAAAAAATTTTATAAGGGCACGTGAGTTCTAATTCCTTCCTTATCACGTACAATAAAAGATTGCGGACTGTGTTTCCTCCCTTTTTGAAAAATCCTTCCATTAAAGGAAACATGTAGCTGCGTTCCATTCCGTGAACATGAATATTAAAAATGAATAGCCAAATCAACCTTAAGTAAAATTTCACAGGTTCTTCATTGACTCTACCACATTTTTCGTTCTCGAAACATTCATTACAAACATCAGAGCGTGGAGGGTCAAAACTAAAGTTCACGAAATGATTAAAATACTTCGAATAAGTGGTTTCTTTTAGTGGAATATCATTTTTCCAGTTTTTTTAAATAATATTTAATAAAAATTTCGTACAAAGATTTTAATGATAATCCTGGAACTTTGAAATACTTCAACTTCGAATGTTCTCGTTGATAATGCGACTCTGAGTGAGGAAGGCTTTCACAGTGTTCAAAAATCAATCGCTTTAAATCGTCATTTAACTTGGTGAAATCATAAGTTCCACCACGTTTATCATCGAGGCCGTCCGCGTTTTTGATTTTTTTATGAATCGTTTCAAATTTTCCTCTATTTACACTGAAAACTTTACATAAAAAATCTTAGCAAGTTACAGAGTCGACATTCTCTTTATATTGATAAGGAAAATGATACTCCCAGTGGAAAACCGAATTTTCAACGGTATCATCCCTAACTGAATTGGTTTTTTCTCTCACCATGCTATAAAGCAGGGCATTTTGAGAATTATAATTGCCGAGACCCCAAAATGTGTCGAACAATTTTTCTGCTGAGACTTTAATGGTTTTCCAACACTCTTTGTTACAGCAGGATTTTACAGCTACAAACTTTTTGGCTTCAATAACACAGGCCAACAATTCTCAGAACCAGAGACCAGACCTACTATACCCGAAGGTTTTTGCTGCGCTGAATCCGAATCTGACCTCAGAAAAATTCC
>NC_046662.1:130800478-130812060 GCF_010883055.1 Belonocnema kinseyi
ATATATCTTTTGAAAATTAAAATTCGAAAATTTTCTCTAAAGCCTCCAGGGGACTTCGTTTTCGCACGAAAAAATTTTATGTGCCCTTATTGCATCCGGACCAACAATTTATCCCACTGACTTGTTTGGATAAAATCAAAATTACAAAAGTTATAAAATTTTCAAAATCCAAAAAATCAAACGAAAATTGACATTTAAAATAAAAAAAAGCGTGATATAGAAAAAAGTGAAAGAGAGAAAAACGCTAATTTTTCAAGGTACTACATTTTTATTTTATTAGATTGTTGCATTTTGTTTAAAAAAAAAACGAAAATTTAAAGGTTGATTACAAAAAAAAAATGAATTGCATTCTCATCCATAATGAGAAGGTATTAGTTTTATGCGAAAAATGACTTTCGCGAATTTCATCAAATGTCGATGTTTTGAGGCCCCCTGAGTAAAAAAAAAAACAAGTTTTTACGTCGGTGTCTGCCTGTCCGGCGTCGTCGTTGTTGTTGATAAAATTTTAGATATCAATTAAATAAATTAAAAAAAAGCAAAATACGGAAAGAGATAGATCGACCAAAATTGTGCAAGTAAAAGAGATCTACAAATTTGTCTTGAATTACTTTTTTTATAGGATGAGTAGTTTTTGTTTTCCTGATAAAAATCAAAATTGAAAATCAAAAAATTAAATTGTGTGCAGGTGATACAAGCTACGAGAATAAATGAGACCAAATTTATTCAACGAACAAGGATTCTACAAATTTTTTACGAATATTTTTATTTTTCTGATATGAAGCGGAATTTTTCTTTAATCATAAAAAACAAGATTAAAAATAAAAAATCTATATAAAAAGAAGGCAATAAGGATCAGTATGTTAGCAATAAGCGTCAGATATCGAAAATGCTACCGAAGATAATTACATTCTTTATGGTAAAATTAAGGATATACAAAAAGGAAAAGAAGCTAGAGAAGTATGCCTGGATAGGAAAGTATGGCGGCAAATAGTTAATAAAAAGAGTGTCAGTAGAGTGAATGACGCCTGAAACAAAGAACTTGGCTATTAATGGACCCAAGTGGGGAACCTTACATAACGACTTCGTGAGGTTCTTCGCTTGGGGTGATTGCTAGAGAGATTGATCAGCAACCTGGGTCGGAGCAGTGTTTCGGAACGAACTTGTTATTTACTTAAATAGCACGAGAATTCTGGATCAATCTGAAAAATCTCTATCCCTTCCACACAATACTCCTTTCCCCTGCCGAGTGAGTCACGCCTACCCCGAAAGGGAAATGACTTAATGGTATAATAATAATAATAATAATAATAATTGCTAATAACTTGAAAATTGTGCCTTTTAGGGAAGGGTGTGTTTATAAAGATTGCATTGTTTATAAGGCCATAAATAAATAATGGCTCGTCGTATAATAAAATATGAAGTGAGTGAAAAGCTCAATCATGTTGCAAGGATTAATAAAAAAATTTAAGTAAATTCTGGTAATTAATGGTCATTATTTATATCAATTGTTATAAACAATTTAGCTAAAGAAATCATGAACAAAAAATTATGTTAATAATTCTAGATAAAGCTTTCGCAAGAACTTGAAGCAACATTATGACACTGGTTGATCTGGATGATTGTTTATTGATAAATGAAGAGCCTAAACGGTTTTCTCTTAAAAATAACAATTTTTTAACAGCAATTTAAGGAGAGAAGTTTTTATTCGATCGGAAGATTCTGAATTATAGATTTCGAGGTAACACTGTGCAAATATGGCAGTTTTGTTTAAAAAAATCATTTGTTGATAATGATTTACATTGCAAACGGTTCGTCGTACGAAAAAAGTGCAAGACGCTCAGCTATGTTAAAAATTATTTTATAAATTTTTTGTCTATAAATAATGAAATTGTTTTTTAAAAAAAATTAAACGAAAATTGATCCACATTTCGAAAACCTACTCAAGAGATTCGTAAACATTGGCCTTTTTTGACCTTTTAAAAAAGAGTAATCTCGGGGACCTATCAGTGCATACATAAGTGTTAGTGTCTACCGGTCACCGGAGTATAAGTAATAAAACATACTCTATATTGCAGACCTCACTGAAGTTTGCAACGGTAAAAAAACGAATTTATGCTTCATAATTTTTCCATTTGATGTCTGAAGATACTAAAAAAAGTTTCATTCCCTTATCACTTCCGGAACACCCTCCTTTTCAACCCCCAATTTAATAATAATTCATAAATGTTGTACATTACACCGTTGCTAATTGCACCGTTGGCATTTTGCTATTTTTGAAAGAAATTATTCGACTCCTTTCACTGAGTAAAAAAGTAATATCTTGTAGCAAATGTAATAATTGCGATGGAAGATGAGTATGACCAATCATCATCCTTAGAAAAAGACAGGTTGACTTTCTCGATTTCCCCTCTCTTTCTGTTCCCTATTCCACTTCTGACAGAAGTAGCTAGCGGATCAGTACTATATTTAGATGGTTCAATCGATGTCCATGGAGCTGGTATGCGAAAGAAGGACGAAAATGAAACGTTTTTCGGCAACACCTTGAATGGGTTGGATCAAAGATATTATAACCTAGATGCGGCAAGTGATGGTGGAGTGAGGGAAAATATATATAGCTACTACTTTCGTCGGGTGCGTAGCTACTGCTCTCTTCGTACTAACTTTCTTGTTCTTTCTCTGTAGCTTAAATCTTTGCTCTGAGGGTAGAATGTTCAATCTATATTACCCGTTGCTCCTCGCAGAAAATCCCGGTTTTTGCCAAGATTTCTCAAAACACCGATAAAGTAGAAGCAGGGATTCTTACATGATTTTCAAAATAATCAATTACTATAAAATTATAATACTTTTGTAATTCGAATCATTATATTTGTGAAATTAGTGACAATATTAAAGGTTTTCCACATCAGTAATTTTAATGCTAATTTTGCAATTAGGTAAATATTAATTTCTTTAATTTGTATTACGCAAATCCTGTCTATTAAGTGTAAATAATACAAATGTTTAAAATAAATTATAAAATAAAATGGATAAAGAAACATGTATTACATTTTCAATTCCATACAGGAACTTTTTATTAAATAATTTGATACAATTTAATCAATATTGATCCTAAATTAGAAGTAAAATGCACCAATCGATTCTATGTATAAAATGACTCCATAAACTTTTACTAAATTTTGACTATTAATCGAAACTTTTTTGTCTTTACAAATGTATAACTTTTAAGGTTGTAGTATTTTAAATCAAAACTTTGCTATTATTTCTCTAAGATAAAAATCAAATAATTTTCGAATTTATGCAATTGACCTCTTAAATGAGAAACGCTTGCAAAGTTAAAATAAATCGAATTTAACCGATAAAGATTATATAATTTTGAATTAAAAGCCTTCAATGATAAATTATTTTAAATTAAAGCCATGAACGTTACAAGTCTAAAAAAGACTTACAAGAACACTACTTACAAGAACGTTAGAAGTCTAAAAGAAGACTTGTGGGAGTATTTGTTTCACTCATCAAAAGCGCTATGAAAAAAATTCCTACTTTTAGCAAAACAACTCGAGATAGTGGAGGAAGTCCAAAGAAAAGATTGTAATTTTTAATATTGTGATGTTATCTCAGAAAAAAAATATACATTTTAAAATGTCTGTCGAAAATCGTGCACTTCTTTATCACACATTTTAGCGATTTTAATTATTACCAAGAGCCGTCCGCTTCCGCGTCTTCGCAAAAATTTGACAACACGTGTTCCGAAAGACGCGTTCATGTAAAATAATCAAAGCGATTTGTGGTAATGTGGATTAAGAAAATCTTTCTTTGATTCAAAGAAATAATTTGCTTATTTCAAATTACCGACTCGAAAGAAATGATTTCTTTCATTGTTCCTAGTAACTTTTTCGAATCAAAAGGATTTTGTTTTAAATCAAACAAATAATTTCTTTAAATTAAATAAATTACGTGAAGTCATTTATTAAAATCAAATAATTTTTTTTAATATAAAAATATTTTTATATTGAATCAAAAGAACCTAGTCAAACAATTGTTTTTTTTTTAATTTAATAAGAACTTCTTTCTGGATGTATTATAGAACACTGAATATTTTATGCAAGTTTGAAAAAAAACATCTAAAATGTTGGTGCGTACAACTTTTCATATATTACAATAGGTAATAATAATATTGGTTATATGTTCGACTATGAGTGATTAATCACATTAAAATATATGGAGAAGTATATTCAAGAGAAAATATAGTACACAAAATTTTGATGAAGCAAGATATTCAACAAACTAATGTGAACGAAAGTTTTTATTATTATAAAGTTTTAACTTCTTTTTTAATTCTTATTAAATATATAGTGCATACATTTTTTATAAAAATTAATTTCTTTAAAATGTCAGAATGGTTCAAAATCTAAAAAGTAGTTAAGTTCTGAATTTTTTTATGAAAGTTCTTTAAATAGTTAATAATTCTTGTAAATTCAACAAATGACTTAGGAAAGAATCATGGAAAAGACAATCTTAGTTCTCTTCGTAAATAAATTGTGTTTATTAATTGAAAAATACCCCAACTCTCAATGTGTTTGTGAAAATTGTTTAAATGATTAGTAATTATTATAAATTTACAAAGTATAAAAAGGAAATGATTATCAAAAGACATTCTTGGTTCACTCCGTAAACAAATTATGCCTCTTTCTTAAAAAATAGCCAAGCTATACATATTTTGATTAACATTTTTTAAATAATTAATAATTGTAAATTTTCAAAGCATGATAGAAAAAAATCATCGGGAAGGTATTGTTAGTTATGATAAAAAATGGAACCTACTGGTAGAAAGAAAACCATACTCTTAACTTTTCAATTTAAATTGTTTCAATAATTAATGGTTCTTGTAAATTTACAAAGCAACATAAAAAAGAGTCATCGAATGGACATACTTAGTTGATTTTGAAAACAAATTAACTGGTAGAAAAAAGGGCAAACTCTTAATTTTTTAATAAAAATTTTTTAATAATTAATAATTCTTGTAAATTTACAAAGCAACAAAGAAGGGAGTCATCCGATAGACATTCTTAGTTGAGTTTCTAGACAAATCAATTCGTAAAAAAAAAGGGCAAACGCTTAATTTTTTAATTAAAATTGTTTAAATAATTAATAGTTCTTGTTAATTTGCAAAGCAGCATAGAAAAGAGTCACCCAATAGACATTCTTGCTTGCCCTCGTAAAGAAATTAAATTCTAGAAAAAAGGGCAAAACCTTAAATTTCTATTAAAATTATTAATGTAATTAATACATCTTGTAAAATTTATTTCTGTACTAAAATTATAAGTCTTCAGCCACAAAGAATGTATTTTAAACAAAAAACGAAATATAATTTTCACTAAAACAGTTTAAGTTTCAACTAAAAACATTACTTTTTTCATAAGAGGATAAACACATATTCTAAAAGAAAAGAATAATTATTTTCAAAATTTTTCTAACTTCAGCAAATGCAATTTTCTGCTTTGGCACCACTTCAAAATGTCTCAAGTTAGATTTTAAAAACCAAGTGCAAAATTATTTAAGGATACTTTTGAGAAATGCGATTGTTTGAGCAGCTGCAGTGGATTTGAGTAAAATTTACTGAACCTTTTTTCATGAAGTAAAATTTCACATAAATTTTAAAACTTATTATTTAATTTAAAACATTAAAAGTCACATAATATATTGTTGGAATCGTTATAATTCGCACATTTCGATTATTCTATGTATTAATAAGCAAGTACTAAATTCCAACAATTTTATATACCAAATTTTATTCCACATTATTCCCGCTGACTGGCATCGACGGCAGCAGTTGGGCTGAATGTTGGGAACCCCTTGGGGGGCGGGCGTACCCAGGTAGCCAGGGTAGCCAGGTCAAAACATTTTGAAATACAAGTAGGCTGGAGTCCTTTTAAACTTTAAACCATCATTAGAGATAGGGGCGTGGAAGTCCTGAATGGAAGTTTTCGTTTATAAGTTTAAAAAATTTAGAAATCTTATATCAGTTATTCGATAAATAAAAACAAAATGGCAAGTCCTATCATAAAAATGGTTGAAAAAAATGTTGTAGGGCTTTTTAAAAGCTGCAATTTCTCCCTGAAACTTTGTTTGGTATCATTCGCCGTTTGGTTCGAAATTTGAATTTTTTTTGCACACCTTTTTTGATTAATGAAACCAAAATAAAAAGTTCTTCTCAGAAATGATCTAAAATTTTTTACATTACTTTTTAAAAGCTGCAATTCCCCCGCATGGAACTGTTTTTCGCATCTCGCGTCGTTTGGCAAAAAATTTCAGTTTGTTACTTTTTTCATAATATTTTCGATGGATAAACACATAACTGTCCATCTTAAAACGTTGAGATCCACTGAAAAACTAAGGTTTGAAATTGCGGACGATTCTAATACTTTCTGAATTATAAATGATGAAAGTGAAAAAAATTGGAAAATACATTCTTTTAAATAACATTAATGTTAGCACCACATTCCTAAGATTTCAAGCTAAATGAAATTGCATTTTGAGCAAAAGAGTTGAGTTTTGTAGCTAAATAGGCAACGGGTTTAAAAACCATTCGAGTTTCTTAAACCGTAAAGCTGAATTTTTAAACAAAACAAAAAAATTTTTCACCCAATTTTGGATTTTGAAACCAACGCAATTAATTTTGAACAAAATAGTTGCACGTAAAACCAAATGGTTGAAGTTTCAAGAAATAAATACGAATTTTCAAGAAAAAAGCTTCATCTTTTACCAAGCTCTTGAATTTTCATGCAAAAACGATGACTTTTCTACCGCAACAGATAAATTTCCAACAAAAAAGGATAAATTCTCTATTTAATGAACTATTTGAATTTTCCATTAAAAAAGATGGCTTTTTCACCAAACAGTCGATTTTTCATAATATAGTATAATTTTCATAAACATAATTATATTTTTCACCAAACAGTAGAATTTTCAAACAAAAGAGATGGATTCTAAACCTTGTTTATATTCGTAGACTTTTCAAATATAAGGAATTAACTTTGGTGAAAATTTTGTCTGTTATGAAAAACAAACAATACGTGTGTCATCTTTTGCATTGTAAAAAATAGATTTGAGCCACAGACAATTCCATCACATCACAAAGACCAGTCTGCCCGAATTTAATATTTGAAATCGGTAATTTTTTATCCTTAAAAAAGAGATTTTTTATATTTAAGCTTTTTACATTTTTTGTCTTAATCAATATAACCCAATGTACCTGCAAACTCGCCAATAATTATATATACTTAATTATAGGTACATATATTCCGATTTAAAAAAATCTAATAACTGCTTATATTACACCTGGGATTGCTATACAATATGCATAGATCTGACTGTAAATCTTATAGCGTATGTGAATAATGTTAAAAGTGTATGAGAGATTACTTATAATCATTAAAAAGATTAAAAACAAAAATGCAATTATTAATAATCGGAAAAAATATTCATCAATGAAAAAAAATTTTGTGAATTAAAGAAATAAATTCACTAGCTTTCAGTCGAAAAAAAGTTTATTTCATGGAAGTCTCTTCAAGTACCGAAAAAATCCATTGAATCGAAATTTCGGTAGAAGTAGACCCTTTTCTACCTCTATTTGTACCAAAAAATCCACCTATTTGCACCGAAATTTCAGTACTTGTAGTCACGGTCTTATTTGATTCAAAGACATTTCTTTAGTTCCAAGCAATAATTTTTTGTTTGAATACAGATCTTTCATTAATTGGAGATGATTTTCTTAATTTGGAAGTATATTTTGGTTGAATTAAAAAAATTATGTTAAAGGAACTGTATCTTTAATTCAAGACAAATATTTTTTGATATTTTCATAAATATTGAGATTTGATATTCTAATATGGGTATTTATCGTGCTCGATTTCTAGAACAAAAACAACGTAGCTCTATTTCATTTACAACTTTTTACTAGAACTTAGATTTACAGCCATCCTTAATTTTGAAATTATACAGTCTAATTAAAAAAAATGTTAAATTAAAATGATTTGACTTAGAATATTCGACAACTTGTTACAAAGATGTTATAAAGATTATATTTAATTATAATTTTTATTGTAAGGATATTTCGTGAAAGACATCTAATTATCTTTCCAAATCACTAATTGAGTTTCATAATTTTTGAAAATCATTTTCGAGTCTTATTTTTTATGGCCTTTTCTTGTAAATTGAGAAATTTACATTATCCAGAAAGAAATTATAATACCATTTTTAAGATAAATATATTATGTACATATTTATAACTTAACAATACACCGAAATATTTTAATTCTTTTAGCAATATCGTCTTAAAGAAATTCAAAAAGTAGTTAATTTTGGGAATTTAATTATTTAATGACAATGCGCATTCCTAATCACTCGGTGCTTCAATAAGATCTGGAGAAAAATAAATATTACATACGAGGCCGTTCAAAAAATTTGTAACGCCCTGGTGGGGGGGGGGGGGGCACTACGAGATTCACTCCTATGTTAAACTCACACAGACCTTATATAGAAAAAGCGACATGAAGGTAGTCCAAACTTTCAGGAAAAAGCGTTAAGTATTTTTTGAACGTCCTTTATATATATGAGGTGTCAAAAAATGGTCTCTTCAAAGTATATATCATTCAACACAGAATTTCATGAAACGTGTACATTCGTAAAGTCTCAGAAAATTATTTCTAAAATCTAAAATTCTATCCAAGAACCAAGAACATAATAGAAAGAAAGTGTCCTGGAAATTTTTACTCAATATCTCCTTTTAGCTTTAGTAATTTTCCCGAGTACCCCAGCCTTTGAATTGAAGGATTAAACCTAGAGACGTAAAGAAAAGCAGGTATTTATTTGGGACGAGTGGGCGGAGCACTAACTGATACTCCTGTTAGATCCCATTGATTCCGTTGTTTTTCATGAAATATTTTATATATTTTTTAACCGTCATGTCTACCTACAATTCTTTAAATTTTAATAAATCCTAAAGCAAATTGTTAACTTGTATAAAAAGGTATTATAACACGGTATAATATGTCAATATCAATTGAGAATGAAATTCTCGGTTACCGTAGTTTAAAATTTATAACTCAACTTCAATGGAAATGTTATATTAAAGTGGGCTTGCTGTTCCCTATAAATAAATATTCATTTAGCTATTAATTAGCAATATATATTGAATAAGTAATTGTAAGAAGAGTAAAAGAGTAAGAAGATTAAAGGCTTCAACCCCTGTGAACGATACAAAACATGTACCGAAAATATCCAGCTAATCGTATCAAAGTGTCGATATATAGAGCCCCTTTGTCCTGAAATTCGTGCCGAAATTTCTGTAAACGTAACCCTGTCATTAAAAAAAGTACACTTTAAAAATTGAAACACTTAAAGTTCAAATTAACATCAAAGAAACTGAGCCTCGAACTGAGCAGTGTGGCATTTTAAATAAAAAATTAATAGATAAAATATTAAAAACTATGCATTTACTATTTATTCACACATATTATTTATTTATACATTATCATATTGTTTAAATTGGAACTAAGTTTCTATTTCAGGTTGTACACTATTTAGTAGTTATCTCAAGTTTAAAAATTATTTTAAAACTTGAGGAAAATATTTCCATTGTCAATTGTAACTAACTTCAGAAGATTTCGCTAGGCGAACTTTCGAATTCGTATTTGAGTTTAAAATTATTTAGTTATTTAGAGAGTTACATATGTTTCTGCTTTCTTTTTTGGTAAAAGTTGCGAAATTCTTATGAACGGCTTATTCTATTCGTTGATGAACTCTCTAGAAATGTTTTTGGTATGTTTATATTTACAAAAATGTATTTAAGAAAAATATTGTTGGTAAAATTAATGATTGTATAATTCCTGAATAAAATATAAGCTAAAACGTACCACAGAGATTCTTAGACAATCCTTCAAAGAATAAAATTAAGCAAGAAAATCACGAACGTTTGACAATTTTACATGCAAAAAGCCCAGTTTCGGAAAAATGTTGGTTATCTAGTTCTGCACTTTAATCATTGAAAGGTACATAATCTTTCAAAATTTATAATCATATCAATAAAACTGTTCACAATTTAACATTTTTAAATACGACCTGTTTCAACATGAAAGCATTTTTTTCAATTTTTCAGATTAGCACCCGCTCCCGGCGAAATCCTGCGATTGTCCTTATGACAAATTTTTAATCATATATATATTCGGTTCGGTTTTGATTTTTCTAGAATCAAACCGATGGGCCTATGACAAAGACACCGAACGCGTCCTCGGGTTGCGGATAGAGGGTCCCTTTACCAAGGTTTTTTGCTGAATATGGTTACAAAAATAAATAGGCAGTCGCGGACAGCTGTCCAGGGGTGGTCCCGAAGGAATTAACCCCCAAGCGGAGGTGTGAAAACCGTGCCGAAAGCTGAATGGGACCTTGGTGAGGTGTCTAGAACGGTGACTCTGGGATACCGGGCGACCTCCCAGAGTAGAGAGATAGTTGTAGTAAGCGCGGTTCAAAACAACAGAACGCGCAGGGCACCCGATAATGGGTCGGCCAACAATGCCGACCAATCTAGAGCTGGGGGAGCCAATGAAAATGGATTCAATGCGATGGATCGGCGGGATCTCGCGACCTTTGGGTGGACGGAGCAACTGAATCACGACTTGCTAAAGTGCTACGATGCGAGTGTGGCCCGTGAACGGGGACATGGCACGGCTGCATGTTCTGTGGTGCGAGAAACACCCGGAGCTATCGCACTTTTCGCAGCAACGTCTGCGAAACCATGCTGAACTACTCCGTAAAAGGGGCTATGTAAGCAGAACGCCTACTCTACCACAGCTAGAACAAGCCGGCAACAAAGAAAGAGAGGCGACACTAAGACCAACCGCGGGCAGACATCCAATAGATGAAGAGCGATGCTTTACGACCCGGAGAAACATCAACACCAAGGTTTCTCTCAAGCCTAAAGATCTGGCTAAAATGGATGACGAGCTTCGTGGACATTTTTCCGGTGAATCCGACCTCTGGGCTATCAATTATTGTCTGTATAATGCAGCGAGAGCTTTGGCCGATGCGTACCGTTAAACAAAACCAACGGATGATCATAAGACCAAAAGACGAATGCATCAAATTGCCATAAAGATAGGCTGGGCAAGACAGTACGTGTCCCGCATGCAATGTGTGATTGACTACATCACATCTGGCAGGAATTTTACCGCCAAGGTTCGAAAGTTCGCGCGCGAACTCCGGACCCGTTATCACGCACTTAACAAGTCAAAGCTGCTGACCATCAGGCAGCATATTGTTGAGAGAATACGTATACTATCTGACACTGAGAGAAGTTTAGAGCGGAGGGAGAGGTGGGTCAAAGAAAATCAACAGTTTCTCTCTGACCCATCACGACTCCTCCAAGACCCTCCAGTTACTGTCGAACAGCACCCAAACCAGAGGAAGTCGAAGTATTTTGGAGGGAAGTCCACGAAGTTCAGCATAGACTGGACGAAGACTCAGAAAATATAAATAGCTTCAAGGAGTTATGTGTTGCCCTCATAACACCTGATAAAGAATGCCCA
>NC_046662.1:130812160-130813839 GCF_010883055.1 Belonocnema kinseyi
TCTAGCTCTGGGGATTGTCGAACGATATACTAAGGAAATTGGAATGGAATTTGGGTTAGACAAATGCGCCAAGGTTTATTTGAAGCGAGGAAAACTTAATGTTTTCCCTGAAGATCCTGAGCTCGTTGATAGAAGCGCCATACGACACCTTTGTGCTGGAGAGACTTATACATACCTGGGCGTGCCACAGAGCCGCATTCACGATGTGACATCTATAAAGGATACTCTCCGAAGCACATACAAACGTCTCATCCGACAGATTTGGTCATCCGAACTGTCGGCGAGGAACAAAGTATCTGCAACGAACATGCTTGCCGTCCCGGTACTACTCTATTCATTTGGAGTAGTTCCATGGACGAAGATCGAGCTCAGATCTCTTGATATCGGGACAAGAAAGGTTATGCACATGAACAAAAGCATGCATCTTAAGTCTTCCGTTCCGCGACTGTACATCCCACGCCGTCAAGGGGGTCGCGGAATATTGAGTCTTGAATGTCTTCACAACAGGATTATTCTGGGTACCGCACATAGAGTTGCAAATGGAAGAGACCCTCTTCGTAAAATGGTCAGGAATCATGAAGAAGTGGGCAAAGGAGCATTTCTGTACAAAGCAGCGGAGGAGGCTGCTGAAACACTCGGACTTGACTTCAGTATTAGGGTTGAGCAAAATGCATCAAATCTTATCTATCTCGAGTACTCACTCCTGAAAACCCGGATTAAGAAAGCACAAGAGAAAAACTTTCGTGAACAGCTCCTCGATAAGAGTATGCACGGTATCTTCCACATAAATGTGAAGGATCAGTCAATGTCTTGTGAGCTAACGTTTTCTTTCCTTAAATCGCCCGGATTGAAGTCTGGTACAGAGGGTTTCATTTTTGCATGCCAAGACGGTGCATTTCCACCTTAACATACCGTCGCCACATTTTGAGCTTAGACATTCCCGATGATAGCTGCAGGGCGTCTCATGCACACCCCGAGCATTTAGCTCACATACTATCTAGTTGTCCAACTCACGCGGGAACGACCTACATTCAAAGGTACAATGCGGCACTAAGAGTGCTTTATTACCATCTCTGTCCCTACAACGGCATTCACCTTAATATCGCTCCTCTAAATGCTCCTAGGGAAATTGAGTCAATTGTCGAGAATGGGAAGTGCCGCTTGTACTGGAACTTTATATTCTCGACAATTGTTTTTGTTGCTCACTCGAGGCCTGACATGGTTCTTCTTGACTTCGAGAAGCGAACCATGTTCGTTATCGAATTTTCGGCACCAGCTGACAAAAACATCATAGCCAAGGAGAATGAAAAGAAAGAGAGGTATCGAGGCCTTATAATTGAATTGCAACGATTGTACCCGGAATATTCTGTTAAACTGATCGTTCTTATCATCGGTGTTCTTGTAGGTGCCAAGCTTTCACTTGCTAATGGCCTAAAAAGCATCCCTGCGTGTCAACAATATGCTAGAACACTTGCGGGAAAAATGCAGAAGGCGGTTGTCCTTGGGTCGCTCCGTGTTCTTAGGGTGCACGAGGCTTTTGCTGGATCGTCGTGTTGATTCCTTTATAGAATGTAACGACCTATCTTACGGTTGTGAGACGTGGTTGTGGCTGAAATTTTATCGCGATTTCGCTGGAAGCGGGTGCAATTTTTCAGATTAGCACCCGCTCCCGGCGAAAT
>NC_046662.1:130813939-130845905 GCF_010883055.1 Belonocnema kinseyi
GTATTTAGAAAATAATAATTCACGCAAAACAATTTATAGGGAATTTGTCAAATCAAAGATCATTTAATATACAGTGGGACCTCGTTCGCGTCGCTTTCGGCTTCGTGTCGTGGTCACGTGACTCCTCAAAACCTCGCTCCTGACGCGGAAATTACGCCAAAAAGTTGCGCGCACACCACAATCCAGTGCTGTTCCTAATGGTGTCTAGACATTTCTAGTACATATCCGTGATATTTTATAAATCATGCTACCTAAGGACGCCCCTGAAACGACCGGAAGGGACGTTTGCGACACAAGCGATGTTCTCGGTCCCAACTCTGGGACACGAACGAGGTCCCACTGTATATACAAAAATACTCGCATAATGTGAGTATATATGGGATATTATTTCGAGATGTTTTCTCCGTGAATGAAGATGCAATATTGTTTCGTTACTTAAATGATTGATGAGTGTAGAAAAACTTTGGTTGCGTTTGGCGAGGTATAGAAATGAAATCTTATATGTGCAGAATAATCGACCATTTTAAGGGCATGATTTGCGATTTTCCTCTCGTAACTGACTTTCTATGATTTTGTGATGATTTTCTATTTTAATTAACTTAAATTATAAAAAATTTAGAATTTCATTTTAAATTAATATCAGATACATAATGGGCGACTACAAATTTCAAGTCAATTGGTTGAGGCGTACAGATACTCTAAGTTACGAAATTCGAGCCTGGTGTAGTAAAACCACTGAAAAAGAACATTTTGAATTTTGCGCTGTCTGCGCTAAAAGTTTTCCGCATGCTAAAAAGGGTATTCAAGATATTCTTCAGCATTTCTCGACTGGTATCCACGGCAAAAATGCATTAGATAAACTCCACTTCAGCCAGTTAAGGTTAAAAGCTGAGATCATTTGTATAATAAGTAATATTCATTGTAAAATGTCTGCGAGCTCTTGTGACGCCTTAGAATACGCGTATTAAGCTATGTTCCCAGATTCTGAAATTGCCAAAAATTTTTCACTCGGTCCTACGAAATGTCGCTATTTAGTCACAGATGGTTCAGCGACATATTATGAAGAGAGGTTAATAGAAGATGTTAAAAAAAGCCCAGGGTTTATACTTTCGTTTGATGAAACTACGAATTTAAAAAGTGAGAACGTACTGCAAACTCGACTGCGTCATTTTTCAGAAAATGATCAGGAAATAATGGATAGACACTTAATCACATACTTTCTGGGTTCTGCAACTTCCGCAATAATCGCAAAATATTTGAAAGATTCTATCAAAGATTTTCCGAAGGAAAAATTAATAATGTTAGTTGAGGATAGACCAAACGTAAGCAAACGAGTGTGGAATCTGATAAATAATGACATGTTAAAATCTCGAAATAAAGGATTGCTAAGTATAGGAACATGTAATTTACACTTTCTAGCACTTTCTGTATTCAGTTCTGATGCTAGTGAATTTGCGATAGCAGTCTACTATTGTTTCCATAATGATCATTTTCGATGTGAAGATTATGTAAAAATGCAATGCTTGAATAAGGTACCAAAATATCGTTTCATAAAACATTCTAGTATTTGCTGGTTGACATTGAAAAAAATTGTTCTGATTTTGGATGAGCAATGGCCAGCTTTGACAGAATACTTCCTAAAATTTCTGTCGAATAAACAAGGAGTGAGCAAGACATTACTCACAAGTGTAAGGTATACTTATATTTGCAAGTTCTTAAGGCAAAATGATATGCCTTCACAATTACGATTTGTTGCAAGTAGCGCTGAACTATTTCAAAACTTTTCTGAGCTGTTTCAGAAGGAAGAGCCTTTAATCCACGTACTATTTGAAAAAAATGAAACTTTGATACTGACAATCGCAGGTCGCATTTGCACTGCACAAAGCTTACCAAATTTCAAAAGTAATCGTTTGGAATCAGAGTAACTTTTTGAGAGGTAAAACTATGTTAATTTGCAAGGCAATCATTCTCGACGAAGATGTCAAGAAGCATTTAAAAAGTCTCAATGAAAAGGATATTCTAAGTTTCTTAACAAAAGTTAAGGAACACTAAACATTCTAGATCTCATATCCCAAAAAAAATCATCCCTAAAAGCGTATCCTCATTTAAGTATTTTATATGCTTGCCGATGTTTGCAGCCAAAGAAGATTCGAAACAAATATAGTGCCCAAGATATTTGTAAAATTACAGTGCAACTGCCACTTCAAGATATTTCCTCTAGTAAACTCTCTGGCGAATGGAAACTTCTTCAAGCAGAAGAGTTACCAGGGTTCAAAAGTGAGGAACGAATTGATCACTATTGGGTAAAAAATGTTTTTGGAAAAGAAAACTGTACCGGATGTTTTAAATACCCTTTCATTATTCAAGTAGTCAAAATAACCTTGTCTTTATCACACGGGATTGCTGACATAGAGGATTTTCAAAGTCCAAATTAATATTAACAGAATAAAAGACGAGTATAAGTGAGCGAACTTTAAACGCCCGATTAGTAATACACGATTCGACGAAACGCTCTAAAGGTAAGCTTCACTTACTTCAAATTACAGATTCTTTAGTAACCAACGTATATTTAGTGCGTCAATCCTACATGAAAAAATTAAATAATGAAAGAATTAAAAGAGATAAAATTATTGAATCCGAAAAGCAAGAAAAGTAGAGAATCGAACTGGAAGAAGAAGCTTTAAAAAATATATAGGCATTAAATAAAAAAGTCAAGGATCTTGAAGCTCATCTGAAGGAATTAAAGAAACAAAAAGGCTTGACGAAGAAGAGTTCTGATATACTAATAGACAAAGCGAAAACTCTATTAGATGAAGCACTAAAGAAGAACGATCTTCAAGCAGCCCACGTTGCACGAGGAATGATAGCCGCAGCAGAGAACACGAGACCAGCAGAAAGAACGAAAGAAGAAGAAATTTCAAAATTGGGCAGCGAAATTGAACCGAAAAAAACAAAAGTTTTTAGTAGACTACTACGGGGGAAAAATGAATTCAAGCAACATGAGGAAGAAGGCAGTACAACGTGTTTAGCTAGCCAAGCACAGGAAAAACAATTGAAATCAAAAAGTAGGAAAACACTTGTTTAGAACGAAGAAAAAATAGCAAAAGTCCATCTTCATTTTCTCTCATTGACTCAACACCGATTTTTCAAGAAACCAAACCTTCTGTGGAAACGAATCGTAAAAGGGAAATTATTCCGGCCGTAAGTACAGTGCCACGAAAACAAAAGAGAAGGGACGCGAATAGAAAAATCGATTTTTTTATCAGCCGCATGGCCGATCAAACCAGTATCAAGCAAGTAAAATTCACTAAGTGCGAATATATTCCTGATACTGCTGAGCGTCTTGTAAAAAAAAAAAAAAAACAAATTATGACGGAAGAACTTTTGTAATCGCTCTTTTTCTGTGCATTTCTACCCAAGTTTAAAATAAGCAGGATTTATTGCCAAAGAATATGTAATAAAAACTAACAAATTTCTTGACTGTTGTTTTTATTTAACACTCAGCCTTATTTTGTATTTGAAACCAGAATTAAATAGACATACCACTGGTTTCCTCTATCTAAAAGTCTGGGCTACTTTTTGCTACTTTTTGAAGGCCCTGAGGCTACTTTTTGCTGCTTCTTTTGCAGTCACAAGGCAGTGCAAGGCCTTCTATCCCCTTTTCAAGGTCGTTTCTCTTTTCATCATTCAGCAGTAATTTGCCAGCATATTAATGCCCCATCGTCCTTGAAATCTACGTTCAAATTCTTTCAAGCCTTCGTGAAACCTTTCTCCTTGCTCTTCATTGAAGTCCCCGTTATTTTCTGGAAATTAATAAACCTGTGAATCAAGAAAATGGAGTTTTAAGTTCATTAGGCAGCAAAATTTTTTGAAGTTACGTACCATTCTTTTCACAATATTTATGTAATCTGTGTCTTTCGTATTACTCAAAAATTTGGTTGATACCTCTTTAAAACCCGACCATGTGCTTCTCGACATCATTTATAGTTTGGTCAAAGTTTTCATCTCTGAATAATGTGCGGATCAACGAGTGGTTCTCTCACAATATTCTGTTTTTCAAATTCAAAAGATTCTCTTGAGAGCCAAATTTTCTTTTTGTAGTGTTATTCTCTGTCTGCTATCAAATAAACACAAATAACATGGGTACTTTGTGAATCCAGATTGTTGTCCAAGTATCATAGATAGAATTTTCGAGTCTCTACATATTTGCCATTTATGTTCCTCGTATTTTATTTTCATCAAAACCAATTCAAGATTACAATACTCTTCTTTGAGCACAGTTGTATGTGCTAATGGTATGGGAGGGAGCATACTTGTTTGTGATGTGAAGAAATACTGCTTTGAGACTGCCCTTTGATGAATAAATGAATAGCCGCCATTTCTCGGGTTTGTATATATTTGGTTTAAATTCATCTGTAAGTCCTTTCAAATTTGTGCAGTAAATTAGATTTCAATCTTCCTTGAAATATTTACGAAAGTATTCCTCTTGGTTACGATACACATTTACCTTAGTACCCTTTGTTAAAATATTTCTTCTTTTGAGTTCAGAAGTTCAGTAGTTCGCTTTCGACCGATGGGAACATATTCTTTATCACTGCTCAAAGACTGTTCACCTTCACTTTCATCGGATTCGCTTGAATCCTTCTCATTTGATGTGTTTTCACCCGAGTCGGTTTCTCTCTCATTAATCTGATTTTTGGAATTTGCATATAAATTCCGAGCATCCAATCCTGCAGTCAAGCTATCTCGCGAATCTTCATCTTCTAAACCTTCTATAAATACCTTCTTTGGAAACTGGGCGCTTGTAACAGGAAACTATTTTTTTTAAATTCTATTTACACCTTCTACTTTTGTTAAACCAAATAGCAATCATTTTTATCTTGTTGTTCTTTCCATTTTTTTTTGGAATTGTACACCTTAGTTTAGCCTTGTCCTGATTCGAACAGGAACGATTCATCATTGTGTAACATGAGTCACAGATAAAATGAGGAACCCAATTTTTATCTTCTTGTGAAATTTCAATATTAAAGTATATTTGGTATAAAAAGCTAATTTTCTCTGTAATTTTTCTTTTGTTGAGATGACCAATATATTCTGAACATACATAACGTTCTTATAAATTCCCGAAGTTACGTTTAGAGAAGCGATTTTCAGAAAAATCAATAAATTTACCCCATTTCTGCCCCCCCCCCCCCCCCCCCCCCCCCCCCCCCCCCCCCCCCCCCCCCCCCCCCGCCCAGCACCCTCTGGGAGCACTACATTGCAAATCTGACCTCGGATTCATGATCCGTGACCTCGGAAACCTACAGGGTAGTATTGTCAGTGACTATTAACGCTTTTTAAGTTGTAAAAGTAAATTTCAATCTTGTTTAATTAAGTTTATGTTGAGTTTCGACTTTTTATGTTCTTTTCGAAGCCGTATTAAGGGTCGAAATTTAGTGGGAAATATATTCAAACCATAGTTTTCGATGTATTTTGATCCTTATAATTCAATTCTGAGGTCAAATTAAATGTATCATTCTTTGTTATCTTTCTAACTTTAAAAAGCCATACAAAATGTTTTTTTTAGCCTATATCGCAAAAATGATGGAGGAGGTTATTTTTGAACAGCAAATTCGAATTCAGATTCGAAAGATACGTAAGAAAAAGTTGGTCTGGACAAAGGTACAGGCAATACAAATTTATTAAATTAAAAAAAAAAAATTTTCACAACTTTTCGATGCAGCGATAGAGAACTTATTCGTATTTTGGTAAGAATAGTTTTTTTTTTGAGCTAAGCTATCCGTCATTCAATTTTTTGATTTATCATTTCGTAGAATGACCTTTAACGTTTCGCATATTATTTCATTAAAAATTATAAGTAGTTTTACCATTGTTACAATTTTGTGAGTTTCTAGCCAAATAAGCAGATGATTCTATGAATGAACTTTGCGTTACTCATTTATAGTACAGGCTAAATTTGAAGTAAATTAGTTACACTCTAAAAAATAAAAAAATTGTACCACATAGAACGGTAAAATTACCAACCAAAAATTGTGCAATTTTACTACTCTGATTATAGCGTGAATACCATTTGCAGACTAGAAGTTCCAACCAATCTTGTAACTTTACCACTTTTAGAATGACAATATAGCAAGGCGTTGTAAAAGAACAGTTTCTGCTTGTGAATCTGTGACTTTCAGTGTAGGTAATAAATGGACCTACTTTCAGAGTGTTGAATTTGTTGACGTTGGTAAAAGTACAGAAACTATTAAAAATTCCTTTTTCCAACGTAACCTCAAGGCTTTAAATTTGATAACTGATAACGCGGCGGACTTGCACAGCTCTGAATTAAAATTACATGTAAAAAAGCGTGTTTCAGAATGGTATAAATTATGGAAAAATTTATTTGCAAAATTGATAAAAAATATTGAACAAGAATTTTTTATTTAAAAACCTGCTTTTTGCTGTATTCCTTATTTCAAGGGGAAATTTATTATTTCTAGTCAAATTGCCATTATTCACATTTCTACTGTAGATGTTAAAGTTACCATGTTGAATAAAAACACGAATATTTTTGGTTAGAATACTATCATCTAAAATTCATAATGCGTTTGTAATTTTACAGAATCTGTCTGGAAACTTACACAACCTAAAAGTTAATTCATCGGATAGATATTCTGAGTTGATTCTGTAAACAAATTCATTCGTAGGATAAAGGCAAAACTTTAATTTTTTTAATTAAAATTGTTTTGATGATTAATAGTTTTTGTATATTTACAAAGCAACATAGAAAAGTGTCATCGGAAAGGCATTCCTAGTTGGCTTCGAAAACAAATTGACTCTTAGGATAAATGCCAAACTTTAAATTTTTAATTAAAATTGTTTAAATAATTAATAGTTCTCGTTATTGTGCAACGCAATACAGAAAAAATTCATCGGATAGACATTCTTAGTTGATTTCGAAAATAAATTAATTCGTAGAAAAAAGTCACTTTTAATTTTTTGATTGAAATTGTTTAAATAATTACACAGGCCCACAAACAAAAAGTTGTCTGCACGAGACAAGGGACTAGGCTACCCTTATGGATTTTGAGCCGCTGAATCCGAACATGGCCTCAGAATTTGTCCTACACGTCTCAGTTTTCCCCTAGATGCAAAAAGTAGGGAAAAGTCTAGAGATTTTCTAGTCACACAGGCCACACAAAAAATTTGTCTGCACGAGAGTTTTCCCCGCGATGCAAAAAGTAGGGATAAGCTTCGGGATTTTCTGGTCACGCAGACCATACCAAAAATTTGTCTGCACAAAACAAGTGACTAGGCTACTCTTTTGGCTTTTGAGCCGCTGAATCCGAATATTGCCTCAGAATTTGTCCTGCGAGTCTCAGTTTTCCCCTAGATGCAAAAATTAGGGCGAACCTTGGGGATTTTCTAGTCACACAGGCCATGCAAAAAAAATTTGTGTGCACAAGACAAGTGACTAGGCTATTCTTATGGATTTTGAGCTTTGAATCCAAATATGGCTTTAGAATTTTTCCTACACGTGTCAGTTTTCCCCTAGATGCAAAAAGGGGGGCGACCCTTGGGGATTTTCTGGTCACAAAGGCCATACACAAATTCGTCTGCACGAGACAAGTGACTAGGCTACCCGTATTGATTTTGAGTCGCTGATTCCAAATCTGTCCTCCAAATTTATCTTACACGTCTCAATCTCCCTCTTGATGCAGAAAATAAGGAAAACCCTAGGGATAATTTGCACATTATTTTGATAATATAATATGAAAAAGACCTTCAATTTCCATAGAATTACCCAAGCTAGGAGAAACAGAAGGCACACTAGAGAATTTCTGTGTACAAATTAAGTCGCTATAAGTTGCGGCACTTAAGAATATAACATGCATCTGTCTATTTTCGCATATATTGGTATTATCAAAATAACGTCTAGTATATCCCTAGGTTTTTGACAGTTTTCTGCATCTAGGGGAAAACTGAGAGGTGTACGAGAAATTCTGAGGCTAGATTTGGATTCAACGGCTCAAAATCCATAAGGTTAGCCTAGTCACTTGTTTCTTGCAGGCAAATTTTTTTATGAACTGTGTGAACAGAAAATCCCTAGGTTTTCCCCTACTTTTTGCTAGCGCAACGCTTTTCTGTGGTAAGGCTTTTCTATCACTACGGGAAGTTGAGACCAACATTTAACTATAGGACTTGTTAATGATTCAATGTTTTTTTCCAAACTTCTTAGCTATTGGTTACATTGCGATAAGTTAACAATTTTTCTACCATTTGAATACTTAAATCTTTATCTTTTGCATTTATTGATTGAGAGAAGTAAAAATGACTTCTGCTGTCTAACTTACATATTCGGACTTGTCTTTTACCCTTTTTACAAATTTATGAAACCTCCCTTCGTTCACCTTCAATCTCTTCTCTTTGTCAAAATACCCCAAAAATGTACATCATTTGTCGGACTTGTCTGAGATGAAGGCCAGTATGAATGCTCCAACATCTGCGTGGAAGGAACGAATTGTTCAATGTGTAGAGTAGGCAAAGTCATGTTTTCTACTGATTGTTATCAAGCTTTTGATGTAAGAGTGTAGATATTTTACTTTTTCTTCTTGATTTTCATGGATCTTTTCGTGTACTTTCGAAATCCGACACAAAATTTAAAAAAACTGAATGATCGACAAAATGGTGGCAGTTTTTCTTAAAATATTTAAACTCGATTTTCTCAAAAAAGCCATTGGTTTATTTTTCATGATTTTTTAAAGGCTGGTAATAATATAGTGCATATATCGAATGAGGTATTATCATGAACCCGTATCTTGAATATTGGACTTATTTTTATGGCAAAAGAAAAACTTTTACTTTTTTGCAATGCGAGAGGAGATACGAAAACTGTCAGAAGAGCAAAGTTGTTCCACTCAAAAACTTTTAACCAAAAGTTTCGTATTCCTTTCCCTTATTTTTAGTTTTTATCTCGAAATTTTCACTAAAATATGAATAAAATTGGCTAAAATTATATTTTTCTTAAAACAATAACATTATCCAAAATTTTTTAAACAATATTTTTGGAACCATTTTGATGTAAAGTATTAGAAAATATTTTATAAGAAAAATACTATTATAGCCGACTTTATTCATAGTTTTCATATTTCACATTTCAATGTTTTTTGTTATTTTAATTTTGCTGTTTCTCTGATGTTGTTTGGATAAGCTGTTGGTAAAAGTATTTAGTTTTAGGCGAAGAACAAATGGGACAAAAAACGTCAAGTGCTTCTATCTTCAAGTATTGTTTTTTATTGGGTTAAAACTTGGCTAAATTTTTTTTATACTGAGCCCATATAAATTTACTAAATCATAGGTCAATTTATCAACCGGTTGTTAATATATAGGGGCCTGAAGTTTTCACTATTTCAGGTGCTTTTTCACTGTCACGTTAGTTTACCTCTTTTAGGGTAATCCAATTGGACTTTTATTATAGTATTTTGGAAAACTCTCGTGATGTACTTTGAGGCTATCGTAACCATTTTTTTTTTCATTTTGATTTTTTGAAAATAAAAATTAAAACTGATTTTTTGATAAGAAACGCCACTTTAAAAAAATTTTCTATTAAAAAAGATCTTTTTTTACCTTTTTTGAAGTCATGTAGAAGAAAAAGTGGGAAACGAGTACTGTCAGGTCTAACGTGTCTGTTTAGACTAACTTTACAATATTATATTCTGAATATTTCATCAAAGCTAAGTTACTAGAACATATTTCGAAACCTGCTTGCTTGACAGAATCTGAAGAATAATTGACAACATAACCTGTAAGTAATTGAAGTGATTTGATGTTTACTGAAGATCCTTTTTAAAAAATTGAAATTCCTCAATTTTCTAGCGAGTTAGTTGATTGGGAGAATTTTTGGGATCTTTTCGAAGCTCTTGTCGTTAATCGTGAATCATTAACAAACAAACAACGTTTACATTATTTAAAAACCAGTTTAATAAGTAGTGCTTCTCTAATTTTGCAAAACATTAAAGTCACAGATGCTAATTTCGATAGTATTTGGGTATTAGTAGTCGATGAGTACGATAATAAACGTCGTCTAGTTCATGCTCACTTACAATGCATGGATGACATTTCTTTGATGAAGAATTATCTTATATTGAACTTAAACATTTGCGTGACACTATAAATGTGTCTGTAACTGCATTAAGTAACTTAGGTCGTTCAGTTGATTCTTGGGATGATTTATTGGTTTTTTACACTGTACAAAAATTTAGTACACGTACACGCCAAGAATGGCCCGAGACCTTAGGTGGATCTTCTAATTGTTCTACATTTAAAGAATTGACATCTTTTTTTACATCTACACTTTGTGTCTTGGAAGCTTCTAGTATGAAATCTATTTCAAGCAATAATAATACTCAACACTTAAATCAATCAAATTCTTCACGAGATTCCAGTATAAAATCACACGTGTCAACTGAATCGACACAAAAATGTGTTTTGTGTCAGAAAAATCATAGACTTTATAGATACAATAAATTTCAAGAGTCATCGTCAGAAAAAAGATTAGCTAAGGTTAAAGATTTAATTTATTCTTTTAATTGTCTTTAACCTGGCCAAAGACCTTGAAATTGTCCCAGTAAATATCGTTGTTCAAAATTTCAACGTGCACATAATACTTTGCTTCACCTGACACAGAGGAACCCTCCGAATCACTTGAATAATACTACGCCCTCGATAAGTAGTACAACGGCATCTCTACCAAGCGAAAATGTATATGTTCACAATGCTAAAAGATCAAACATTAAAAATGTGCAATCAACTAAATCTAAAGGTATGTTAGCTACGGCACAAATGTTAGTGAAAACATTCGATGGCCTACGTGTTTAAAAAATTATCAGGGTGCAAACCAAGTAAACTGGGATTCTTATAAACATTTAAAAGATTTGGAACTTGCAGATAGGGATCTGTTTAATGCTGACACACTCATTGACCTGGCAATCGGCGTTGATTATTATGCCAACATTATTTTGGAAGGTCTAAGCAAAGAAACGCCAGGTACACCTATTGCACAACATACAATTCTATGTTGGATAATTTTAGGTCCTACATCCCTTTCAAGTGGTGATACCAGCTCGACTTTGTTGGTTCACCATGTGAACGTTGGTTTCACGATGTACCAGATTATCCGCTTGTTTATATTCCCCATCATCCCGTTTTAGTATTTTAGTAGTATTTAACACTTCAAGCTTAACCTCTAATGGTACCTCTTTGAATGTTCATTTAATGATAGGCCCTAAATTACAAAATGATTTACCTTCAATCCTTATAGGATGGCGAGGGCATCAATTTGTTTACGTGGATGATGCTTTGTTTGGAGCAAGCGGCATTGATTCTGCTCGTGAGACCTGCCAACAACTATCTGATTTGTTAGCGTCTGCTGATTTCCATCTACGTAAATGGGCCAGTAATTATGGCGAGTTACTGGAAGGTATACCATCAGGCAATTGTTAGCTAGCATTCGATGAATCTAACGGTGAACATGGAAAGCTTAAAGTATCAGGTATTGTGTGGCATCCAAAATCGGACTGTTTTCAATTTTAAATTCAACTTCCTGATCCACTATAGCTAAACTTTTTGACTCCATAGGTTGGGCCACTCTTGTCATAGTAATCGCTAAGATTGTTATGCAGGAATGATGGTTACGTAAAATCGATTTGGATGCAAAAATCCATCTTAACCTTTTGGATCACTGGCTCCAATATTGCCAGGAACCTCCATCATTAAATCAATTTAATATTCCCCATTGGACAAGTCAATCTAAGTCAAATATAGTCATAGAGTTACATGGTTTGGCAGTTGCGATCAAGCAGAGCTTGTAGAGCTGAATTAATGTTCGCGTATTAAATGTCTTTCATGGTGCTCACACTACTTTAGTATATGCTAGATCAAAACTAGTTCCAATCAATACCCTTAGCATTCCTAAACTGGAACTTAATGCAGCTATTTTGTTGGAAAAAACGATTGTATATGTGCAAGATACGAGACAGAAATAAATGTTATTAGATGAAGATGATATTCTTCGGGTGGGAGGACGCTTACAAAATTCCCTTTTTAGTTACAATGAAAAATATCCAATTTTTCTGCCACAACATCGCATAAGCGAAATCTACCTACTGCTCCTATTACCAGATTTAGACCTTTCCATTACAGCGGATTAGACTATGCAGGTCCTTTCCTTGTATTGCCAACTACTGGTCGCGGTCAACATACGAGAAAAACCTATATAGCCTTATTTGTTTGTCTTTCTACAAAAGCTGTGCATTTGGAACTGGCCAATGACTATTCAACAGCATTTTTTTTGGCGGCCTTTAAACGATTTGCTGCACGACGAGGCAAACCTAGTGATCTCTACAGTGATAACGGAACTAATTTTAAAGGCGCTGATAGGGAATTGAGACAAGCTTTTCAAGCAATTACTCATGATCATAATTTAAAGGCTCGATTAGCCTCTGATAATACCACTTGACATTTCATACCGGTAACTGCTCCCCACTTGGTTGATTATGGGAAGCAGGCGTAAAAAGGGTTAAGCAGCATCTCAGACGGGAGATAGGTAGTCACACTCTTTCCGTAGAGGAATTTACAATTCTGTTGTGTCAAATCGGAGCATGTCTTAATTTCCGGCCAATCGCTCTGATACATAATGATGTGATCGATTTTGCACTTCTTACTCCGGGTCATGTATTAATTGGAGAGCCAATAGTAACCATGCCCAAGCCCTCTGTCTTAGGTTTAAATGAAAATCGCAGTTTAAGATGGCAAAAGCTTCGCCGTATTTTAGAACACTTTTGACGTATTTGGTCTCAGGATTATTTACATACATTACAACAGAGATATAAATGGCAAACCTGTAATGAAGATATTGCAGTAAACGAAATGGTACTGATTAGAGTCAAGCTTCTTCCACCCTCAAAGTAGGACTTAGGAAGAATGATCGAAACACACCCGGGTAAAGTTCGATATACGCGAGTTTTAACCCTAAAAACTGCAAATTCAATGTCTAGAAGACCAATCACGCAATTGTGTCGTTTACCTATAAGGCGCGCAACTCCACTATGTTAATTATATAAGAAAAATAGACCGCCATTATGTAATGGCGGGTGGTCCGGCTATTAAATTGAGATAATAAACACTAACATGTATGGATGTAACATATTTTCAATCGCTTTCGTCCTTTAGTTGTCGATACGAAGCGGGCGGTATGTTTAGAGTAACTGTAGCATATTATATTCTGAATATTTCGTCAAAGCTAAGTTACTAGAACATATTTTGAAACCTGCTTACTTGTAGAAATTTTAATCGATAAATTTATATTTAGCACACTAAGCCTTATCGCATGAAGGATCTGTGCAAATCATGTTGAATCGCATGTTATCGGGACGCTTTAAATAAAGTGCTTTACTCATTATTTTCCTTTCTTATTTCTACAAATTGTGGGTTATAAAAGGCCTCATTAAATACAAATTATTAATTACAACACGTTTTTACTGTGGATTTTTCCTAACATTCTCGTGTTTGAGCAATTGGCATATTTACTTAATAGGAATTCGGACCAAGTAATTCTTCCTTTGATGAGAAATTTAATTACTTTGACTTACAAAAATAATAATATACCACACATTGGCCCTGTTTCTTAGGTGTAACTATCTTGGGATGACTTTTTGTTGTTATGTATATTATATACGTGGTACTCACGAGCGTAAAAATCTCAATGTGAGAAATAAATTATTTCCATTCCACTTTTCCTTCTAAATGACTTCAAAGAGTGTAAAAAATGCAAGTATTGTTTTTTTTTAAATTATTTATACATTGTTTGTTTGATTATTTATTTATTATTTGATTATTTTGATAGTTTGATTATTTTTAGATTATATATTTCTACCCTGTGCCACCAGCTTTCTCTCTCTTTCAGATCTTCCAATTTCTTCATCCATTCTTCCCCCTGATCAATTCCATTCAAATCCACTTCACTCTCTCTCTCTTCCGTGCTTTCCCTGCATGTCCCTCAACCATTCAAAATCTCACTATCCTATTCCATTTGCTCTTCTTTTTAATATTTTTCAGGTAATCTGGACCCCCTGCATCTTCACCATTCGATACCAGCTTTTGTACCTTTATTCCACAATTTTCGTCCATATTTCCTCTCCTTGCGTTGCCGCCATCTCTTCCTCTATTTCCTATCACTCTCTACCAGTCACTTATCCATAACCAGCTCTACTACATCGTTATTAATCTTCCATTCGTATTCTACTCTATGCTTTTTAAGCCTGAAACACATCATCTTTGTCTTAGTCTCGTTCACTGTCGATCCCTTTACTGTCAAGTACTCGTCGAACACTCATCATCACATTTATTCCTCTTTCATCATACGCTACTAGCACCACGTCATTTGAATATGCTGGTGAATACATTTTTCCCGTTCCCAACTTTATCCCGCCTTTCTCTTTCCTGTCGATCTTCTCCTCTAAGCTTACCAGAAGAATACTAAATAGAAGTGGGCTCCACGGTCACCTTTGTCTAAGCCCCCTTCCCGTCCAGAATTCCGCTCCTTTCTTCTCTCTTATTATAACCCTTATCTTAGTTGGCACAAATATTTATTTTATCTTTTCTTTTATACCTTCGTCTACTCCTTTCTCTTGTATGGCTATCCATAACACCCTCCTCTTAGCTGAGTCACATGCTGCCTTATAATCTACAAACAGAGCGACCAATTTTGTTTTTTTACGCGCTAGGTTCCTATTGACTATCTATTTGAGACCCTAGATGTTGTCTGTGGTCTCCATCCCTTTCCTTAAACCCGGTTCCTTGTGTGGTGTATTTTACTTTTCTTTCGCTTGTCTTTCTAACCTCCTTCTAATCACTTCCGCGTAAATTTTACATCCCAACGATATCAGTGTGGTACCTCTATATTATTCCACCCATTCGCCACCTCCTTTTTTAATTAGCGACACTACTAGCCCTGTCTTCCATTCCTCCGGCCACCCTTCTCCCCTGCACAGACAGAAAATCCTTTTCTTCTTTCACCCATAATCCTGCTTGTTTTAGTACTTCATTTTCCAAGCCATCCTCCCCTGTGTCTTTCTTTCTTTAGCACTTCCCACCCCCTCCCTTTCTTTACCGCTGTCTCTAAATTCGCTCTTTCATTCTTTTTCTCTCTCCTGATATTTTTTTTTCCATTTACCATCTCCTCCATTTTCTTATATTCTACTTCATCCTATTTTTACTTTTTCTGCATTCATCTTCCCACCAGCCTCTTCTAGCCCCCTCTCCTTCTGCTGTTTGTCTCACCTCTTCTTTTACCTTATGAATCACTACTTTCAGTTTTTGTATACACGTATCTACTCCTACCTCTTCCGTATTCCCTATCTTCTCGTTTTCTATTTTTTTTTCTAAATTCTCTTAACTTTTCCTCTCCCCAACTGCTCACTTTAAATTTTCTTTCCATCTTCACACTTTCATTCACACCCTTATATCTTACTCTGCCCAGTGAAATAACTAGAACCCGTACCCCTCACCCTCTCGCAAAAATGTTTACGTGGCACCTCTGATAAAATTAAAAAGAAAACATCGCATAAGTGTACCTAAAATATATTTTTTAAAAAGAAACATCTCATACAGTCCTTCTAATATATCATAAATTATATTTTCTTTCAGATAATTTATATCATAAATTATGCATCGTTCGGACCTAAAAATTAGTATTGCATTGTAAAAAAAATAAACTGCACGTTGCTATATTGCGATTCCTCTTGCTTTCATTTTGGAAAACTTATGAATAACACTTTCGATATCCAAATCTTTTGCAGCATCATGTTCGATTGTCAGTAGGGATATATTTAATAATCGACATTGATGCTTTATATTCCGCAAATGTGATTTTATAACTTTTAACTTGCTAAACGTCCTTTCTCAAGTTGCTACTGTTACAAACAGAGTTAAATAAATCCTTAAGACATTTATTACATCTGAAAAATCACTTTCCACGAAGCTGTATTTAATGAGTAAAGTGCGGAAAACATCTTTTACTGTAGACGTCTTATTGTACCCGTAACGATTTAAAAGGCGATCGCATTGTTGACTTGCAAGATGAATTTTTTGGGTGAATCGAATAGTTCGTCAAAATGCTTATCACGCTTTCGTTTCCACTTTTCTACAAAGACTGGTTCAATAACCCATTTTTGAGATATTTTTGGTACTTTCTTTCACTTTTCACTCATAGCTGTACTTTTTCAAATGTTGCTTTGCAGTATTTAAGATTTTAGACGCTTGACTTAAGTCTATATTTTCTGTTTGAAGTAATTTTGATGGGAAATTTACTTTGTTTAGTATCTTGCAAAACATTGTGCACCAGGGTGGCTCAAAAGCAGTATCTTTTTAGATGGCAACGATCCCTCCCATTTCCGTCAGGGTTTGGGAAAATGTGACGGGCAAGTATAGAGGCTTGTAGAGAATTCTCCAACGAGGAATTTCGTGTATTTGACATATGGGTTTGACACGCCTAACACACTTCCACCCACGATTCCATGAAATTTATATAAAAAAAATAACATTCTTACAACTGTATATACGTAAGTTATTTTTCCACGTAGTCGTCATCCCTTTCAATGCCATAGTTGGCGCGCAATTAAAAGTTGTATGGAAAAACAATTTCCCTAATTTAAGTACATAATTATTTTGAAAAGCACAAGAATGCATAAAACTGAAATTAAAATATATGTTTGTAATCGCCGCTTTTGCTTTTGCATTGCAGTAAAAGAATAACAGGGTGGATTTTGTGTTTTGTGATTTTGCTGTTTTTTATATAAAAACATGAAATTTTAGAATTTTCGATTCATTATCATATCATTTGGCCAGGAAAAATGAAAAATAATTTAAAATTAATAAACAAATTGAAAAAATTGAAACAAAAAAAATCATAAAATTACTAATGCGCGTCGTGCATTTATACGGATCCTGATAGTGAATTTGAAATTTCGTCGCAAATTACTTAAATCAATGTCACTGGTGACAATGGTGACAACTTTCGTTAAGTCCCTTAATACTTTACCACCACGTTCTCAAACGGGCACATTCGTGTCAGTGGCTAGCCAATTAAAAAAAAGAGGCCCGAATAGCGGGAAGTCTGAATTAAGTATTTTAGCATGAAGTCATGGAATTATAAACAACTTTTTTGAGAAAATGTTCTAAGCGAAAAAGTAATTCATAAATGTCAAAATAGTAATATTGTCAGTTTATAATCTATTTTCTGCCGTGTTCCATTCTTTTTTCGATTTACGACCTTTTACTGTGACGAAATACAATATTTATTTTATTATTATTCTGGGTTTGGACCTTAACAGGCCCTGAGGCTTGGGTGATACCGGTGCGCCACCTTACAAACCTAAACGACGTGACCTCATAGCTCTCCATAGAAAGAGGACCGTAGTCACGCTATTGGCTGATATTACAGACTCATTGATTCAGCAACTGCCTGTGAATGCTAGACGTTTCCCCGTAATCGTAGGGCAGTGACAAAGGATATGAGTAACCGTTTCATTATCGTTTCCGTACAGACGACATAGGGGACCTGCTTCAAGCCCTATCTTATGTCTATGATTTTCTTTTGCTGCTAGTTTTGTTAGCCTGACCGATATTTCATTGCCCTTGATACCGCTGTGTCCAAGGATCCAAAGCAGAGTGACTCGGTTGTCTGTCGCTAGCTTATTAAGTGCCTCAAAGCACTCTAAAACTAGTAGGAATGTGACCGTTCTTCCATTCATGGATATTATAGTAGCACTGTTGCCTAAACAGATGCGAATGTTTCTTTTATTTCCATACTCCTTTGTCTTGTAGGCGCACTGGAGCATGTTCATAATCTCAGAATGAAGAACTGTGGCATAGGACCCCATTGCGATTATGAAGCCCATTCCATTCCTTCTACAAAATACACCGGCTCCTGGGTTCTCCTTATTCATGGAGCAATCTATAAACAATTTGTCTCCATCACTGGGCAGGTGTGCATCACCGTGAACCCGTTCCTCTTTCGTGGATAGGCTAACTCGATACTCCTTGTCGAAGAGGTAGCGGCGAGTGAATATTTTATCACTGAGCATGCTCAGTGTCGGTCTCCTCGCGATGTCGATTGTTATCCGCTCTACTGTCGAGATACTACTATCGTTTGCCATATTTAGTCTCCAGACCGCCTTCGCAGCCACGGCCTTGATGGTGAGATGGAGGGGCTCCAGACCTATTAGTGACCCTACAACCATCGTGGGTATCGACTGCAAGGCACTAGTGATGCCTCTCAGAATTAGTCCCCTGATCCTTTCCAGTCGAGACTTTACAGTAGTCGCAGGATCGCTGCGTAGATTCACATAATTGTCTCTGGTTTCAAGCCACAGCTTTTTGCTATGACTCTCCTACAGAGCCAAAGATTCGCTACTAGCTTCTTGCACTTGTTTTCCAGGTGCTCGTTTCGTGGCAGCTTCTTATCCAGAATGACTCCTAGATATTCAACGCGTTCTTTGATTTCGAGTTGTTGGACTCCCAGTTTCAACGTACTCGTGGTTCGCTACTTATGCCTTCTGATGAATACAACTGCGTTCGTCTTGCTCGGATTGACCGATAGTACAGTCTTGTTGCACTGAGAATCTACTATCCTTAGTGCTTACTGCATTACTCCGAAGAGCACATCCAGATGCTGGCCGCGAACGATAACCATTATATTGTCCGCATAGTCTATCACGTGGTGACCCTGACTCGTAAGCAGATGAAGCATTTCATCTACTACCAAACACCACAGTAAAGACGATAAAACACCTCCCTGCGGATATCCCGTGTCAACGGTCCCACATAAGGTGGTATCACCCTTAGTCGTAGTTAGGTTCCTGTTGCTCAACATGTGTAGTTAAAGGCTCCTTCGATGTCCATAAAGGTTCTAATCGCGAGGCGATTTTGCTTCAGTTGTCCTTCAATTAGGTTTACTTTTATTTCGTGATATGGAAAGATCATTCGACAAAAGAATAGAACATGACTGAGAAAATATATTCTACATTTAAGAAATATTGCTGTTCAGGCCTTTATAACTTACCTTTAATTTTAGACTATTTTCTCCAAAAATTCGTGTGCAGTTGCAGTACCATGCACTAAACTTTCTGGCGGCTGACATTTCCATATTCTGACATGATGAACTTATAAAGTTAGACCTTTATAACTTACCTTTACGTTTAGAATATTTTATCCAAAAAAGTTGTCTCCACTCCTATGTCAAATACTCGCTAACCTTCCTGACATTTCCATCTATTCTTTCATGAATGCTTGCACACTGCAACTCTTCCTAGGTATTCTAATGCAACATTCGCAACCGGCTCTTTCCCCTTCAGTTGAGAAATCACGCTTGCCAGCAGTTCTAAGATTTACTACACCACAGTTACTACACTCAGAGTTGGATGTATTTATCTTTATAATTATTGATTGTATTTATTGATTTGAAATATACCTGCGCTTTTTGGCACATGTGAAGTTGGAAAAGTTCCTTACAGCGTCCTCATACGAGGTGTGATTAAAATGAAAGGTGCATTTTCATATTTCGCGGGCTGAGTACGTCCGATCTTCGATTTTTTTACTTTATATTGGTGCACTTGTCCCGAATATATGTTCACAGCTTCAGCTATATAGCATTATAGCATTATTTGTTTGTTTGTGAGAGGCATAAATGTTTAGAAGTATTTTGCGTGCTTGGCGATTTTCTGCTGTCGAAAAACATGGATCAAAGAGTCTACATCAAATTTTGTGTCAAAAATGGAATAAAGTGCTTCAAAACACTTGAAATGTTGACAGTGGCATACGGTGAGCCTGCTGTAAGTCAAAAAAATGTTTATAGGTGGTACAAACTCTTCCGAGAAGACCGAGAAAGCACCATTGCCAGCACGCAATGTTCGATCTAAATTCGAAGGCGTTGCTCACTGTTTTCTTCGATTATCATGGCGCAGTGCATCAGGAGTTATTACCACAAGATCGTGCAGTTAATAAGGAGTATTATCAGTCATAGTTATTGCACCACGATAATGCGCCAGCTCACCTGTCATTGTTTCTTCGTAATTTTTTGGCCAAGAACAACACCGTAATCATGCCTCAGCCACAGTATTCACCGGATTTGGTCCCCTGCGATTTTTTCTGTTCCCAAAATTCAAGAAACCCATGAAAGGACGGTATTTTACAACGATTGAGGAAATAAAGACCGCATCGCTGGATGAGCTCAAGGCTATACCAAAAAGTTCTTATCATAAGTGCTTTGAAGATTGCAAAAAGCGTTGGCACAAGTGTATTGTATCTGAGGGAAATTACTTTGAAGGGGGCAACATAAATATTGAAGAATAAATAAATATTTTCGAATGGAAATAAAAATTCACCTTACTTTTTTATTACACCTCGTAAATACAAGACCGGGACATGGGATAAAAGTCGCTTGATAATAATAACATAGTAGTCGCGTTAGAGGCGGGGGCCCTTCCAGAGGAGGCATTCTGTAACATGTTAGTTTCACGGTCGGAGACATATGAGGAAGTTTACTATATTTTATTTTTCTCTCATCTTATTTTGCAAGGTTATAGCTGCTCATGTACTGTCCTGAATACGTATTTCGCAACGATTTACTTACTTATAATTTGTGAAATATTGATTTAGTTCATTTACAAAATTATATTACGTGAATTTTGTGAATAAAGAATTACTTAATATGTTTGCATGGTTTTCTTTATGTCAGTTGTTATTGTTAGAATTTAATAAGTAATAAATATTTGGTGTCAGAATGTTCTGAAATTATTAGGGAACATAGCAGGTTATTTTATTACTTTCTACCTTCTAATTTCTATTTCTTTCTTTTCATAGGTGTGACATCTGCGAAATAGGATTTTCAGATCGGTTTGCACTAAAACGTCATCGAGCGATTCATGAAAAATATGGGCAAACTGCAAGGAATCAAAATGCTAATAGTAGTAGTAACACACAGCAGGGAAATGCCAACAATCAGCAGCAGCCGCAACAGACGCAGCAAGGTCAACAGGTAGTGGTAGTAAATGCTACAACACCAGTCACTGTCAGCCAAGGACAAGCAGTTCTCCTGGATGACGTCTACAAATGTCAAGTGGCCTTTCCAGAGCCTAAGTGATTCCACTAAGGAGTACCTATGAGGAAGTAATGGACCGATTAAGTTTTTTAATCTTTTATACATCCGATACAACACAACAATTTGGAGCTTTAGAATGTCAAGACGTCAATGTCAAATGTCAAGGCGACTTGGATGGAATAAATCTAGCGAATTCTTAAGCTCAGATTTAGTGGACACTGCTGAAACTTGTGATTATGCACATTTAGTGAAGAAGTAATAGGTGATATTAAACTACGATCGGTGATTTGAGGACAAATGCTTTTGTTTTTGACAGATAATTACGTTTGGCTACGTATATTCATGGATTTGGTTTTAGGAACTGCATTGCTTCCAAAATACTGACCTGTAGTGACTTAAACTCCAAACTGCCATCGATGATGGATGGAATATTTTGTGAATTCTTACCAATGAAACTACTAATAAAATTCAATTTTTCATTGGATTTTGATCATTTGTTTTTTAAAGATTTTTGCCCTTTTTCTCAAAAGATCGTCTCAGCTGAATTTACAGTCTCATCGAATCACTACCATTCCGCCACAATGCTCGTCAGAACGCTTACTAATGATACGGATTCGGCATTATTTAGTTTTCATTTACACTTAAGCGCAAGTAAGCGATATGATGCACACAAAGGTGCGTGATATGGTGCGCGAAGATCCCGCACTTCTGTGCAATGAGATAAGACAATGAGCATTCAACTTTGCAAACAGGTTTGAACATTAAGACAAAACCCTGCTTTCATGATGTACAATTTATTGAACACTGCATTTATTACGACGATAGATAAATTAATTATTTGTTTGCAGCTTTAAAGCATAAAACAGATTTCGTTAATGGAAGACACTGATATTTGTACTCTTTAACCATCATCAGAGTAATCTCCAAAATCCAAGTATTTTAACTTTAAAAGTTTCCTAAGTTATCTGTATGAAATACTATTATTTTAGATTCTGTGATATTAGGTTCGAAAAGTTTTTTAGTTACAGTATAATTTGTTCATTTATCTCTAGACTTTTCTGAATGTTAAATTATTTGAATGATTGACTTTTGAAATTTTACTATTATTTTTTAATTAATTTTATTTTACCTTAAATTAAACAAGTATAGGAAGATTATCGGCACAGCGAGGTTTATTACTAAAAGTAAAAATATATAAGATGAAGTATAAATGGCAATGTTTAATTCTATATTTACAATTTTTGTACTTGACGGTAGCGAGATCTGGACCTACTAAGAAAATTGGCATGGAATTTCTGCACAATATGTACGGTAAAGCGCTAATAGGCAAAGTCTGTAATGGAAGAATCCTCAAATAACGTAGTACTTCGTACCTAGCGGCAAACAGGAGAATGGTTCGAATGTGTGAATGAGACCCTTATTCGAAGGAATATAAAAGAATAGGATAGAAAATTGTGACAACAAATAGTTTATAAGAAATGCATAATGAATAATGTCAGTGAAGTGAATGACGCCTGAAACGAAAGACGTTGGATACAAATGAGCCTGAGTGATTACTACAGACATTGATTAGCGGCCTGGGTCGGAGCAGTGTTGCGGAATGAAGGTGTTATTCAATTAAACGAAACGGGAATTCCAGATTAATCTAAAAATCTAGACTCCCGACCCCCTTTTACCGCCCCGTATAATTCCATTCTTCACTTTTCTCGACTCTGAACTGTGTACTTTACGAGAAGGCAGTTTTCCTGCTTTACGACAATAGACGTAATGCTATTTCAGTACGCCTTAATAAGAATCACGAGCGAATTGCACAGCGTCAGGTTAAAATAAAAGCGGCTAGATGGCATGCATCAAATATTTAGTGAAATTAACTACACAACATCAAATAGAAAATTCACTCCAAAAACATGTGTAAACCGTTTTCCATCAAGCAGCACTGGACACAAAAAAATAAGAGCTTTTTCAACAGCCGAAGAGCTCTTTAAGCCGCAGGTGAAGTGGAATCAGCAAAATTCCACCCTTTCTACGGATCCTTCCCGCCTGTTCAATAACACGTCATATATCGCTGAAAATCTGCCTAGTCGAGAAGATTCAAGTCTTATGGAAGAAAGTATATGTAGATACTTATCCGCTAAATGAAGACGATTTAGATATATCACTCTTCCGTAACGTTTGCCAAAGGCAATGGTTGCAACATCCACAGGAGAAGTGTCTGCCAAGTCCTATTAAAAAAGTGAAAAAAGTTATCGTAAAAAATAAAAAAATTTTCGAGCCAGGGTCAAATAAAACCAACAACTTTTGTTGGAAGAAGTTGACTTCTACGCACCAAAATCTTTTTCGTATATTTACTACTTTCTTAAACGAAGAACAACCCATCCCGCTGTGGTTAGTGGAATCTGTCTGTGGCTTGGAATGATTACCGTAAGGCTTTCAATAACGCGAACCAGAAGCTGTTTATTAAAAGCTCCGTAAGTGCCTGGAAGTGCATCCAAAAATAGTGAAGTTCATGAAAGAGCTTATGCTCTTGTGTCGAATAAGATTTGTCGTAACTCTGACGAAAGGCATGTTATTTTAAGCTATTTCACCTATAAGAGGAGGGCATTCTAAGGAAACTCTCTCAGGCCGATACTTTTCTGCATCACCCTCTTGCCTTTATCATTTGAGCTCCGAGGCGATAGCTCTGGATACCTATGTGGCCTGCCGAATAGAAGAGAAAGTAAGGTCAACCACATTTTATATATGGACGACCTTAAACTCTTTGCTTCTTCAAAAGGGGACTTAATATCTTTCTAGCGGCGGTAAATAGATATTTTACTATATAGCACAGATTCCCTCATGCGACTCGCACATCAGCGTGAATTCGTCAGTGCTGTGGCGTTTCTATACTGCACCTGTGGGTGATATCAACTACTGAGCATGCAAGAAAGAATTTGAACCACTTTGGCATGTTCTCAGTGGATGCTTAAAACATGCACGCTAGGGCTACATAAAGAGATATAATGCGGCTATAGAAGCGTCATATTACCATCTTCGGCACTTATATGGTGTTGCTGTAATGCCCGTCTTGCCATATATTCTTTGGGCCCCAAGACAGGTCGTAGGTTTATGGGAGGCAGATGGGAAGGGGGGAGGAGTCACAACCGCAGTTTTTTTACCGATCGGCATACAATTTTTCACACTTAATCTTTTTGCTCCCGGGCAGGTCGTAAGAGTATTGGGAAAAACATGGAGTGGAGCGTCACAGTTTTTGAAATATATGAAATCAAGTGGCCTAAAACATCTGATGCTAATGAAAATTCAGTCAAAAATTGGAGGATGTTTAACAAAATAGTTTATTTTTTCACCAAGCCAGATGCATTCTCGGCCAAAAATTTAACAGTAGACTTTTAAAATTAAGGATTCATTTTTTGATTCAAAAGATCAAACCTTCTGTCCAAAATAGGAGATTGTTAGACAAAATAATTTAATTTGTAACCAAACAAAATGAATTCTGGATCAACAATATAATAGTAGACTTTTAAATTTAAAACATGAGTTTTTAACTCAAAAGATCGAACTTCCTGCCCAAAATAGAATAATAAAAAAATAAGTTGAATTTTTACCCCAAACGCGATGAATTCTGGGTTAATAAGTTAGATGCACTGGTAATCGTCACTGCATTAGTAATCGTCAGATGGCTCAGTATTTGGCATATAACAAGAATCGCCCTTGGCGCGTATGATAAAAAATGTGATTTTAGTTAACTTTAAATATCCTTGGTCATATTAGTATATTTTTCTCGTGTAAATACTTGGTTACGTACCTCACGATACCTAACGCATTTGCATAATTTGAATTTTAATCGTAAATAAAAATTGATTAATAAAATCTCATGTTAAGTGATTAAAATTGAGTTTTTCTATATCTGATTTAATCGGTTAAGCCCTTTTTGAAAATAAGAATTGGCTTTTAAATACAATTATAAGTATTTAAACATTCCAATTTAGCTTAAGGTCACGATTACTAGTGCATTTACCTTAATATAATAGTAGACTTTTAAAATGAAAGATGAGTTTTTAATTTAAAAGATCGAACTTTCTGTCAAAAGTAAAAAAATGTGCTAAAAAATAGTTGAATTTTAAACCAAACGATATGGATTCTGGATGGAAAATATAATCTGAGAATTTTCAGATTAAAAGAATAACTTTTCGATTCAAAATATTTCTATCCAAAACCAGAGAATGTTAAGAAAAAATAGTTGCATTTTTAACCAAACGAGATAAATTCTGGGTCAAAACTATATTGGTAGACTTTTAAAATTAAGGATGAATTTTTAATCAAAAAGATCGAACTTTCTGTCCGAAATAGAAGAATGTTCAACAAAATACTTGAATTTTAAAATAAACGGGATTAATTCTGGATCAAAAGTATAATAATGGCCTTTGAAATAAGGGATTAATTTTTTGATTTGAAGGATCAAACCTTTTGTCCGAAATAGAAGAATGTGCAACAACATAGTTAAATTTGTAAACGAGATTAATTCTGGGTCAACATTATAGTAGCAGATTTTTAAATTGAAAATATGAGTTTGTAACTCAAAAGATCGAATTTTCTGCCCCAAATAAAAGAGTGATGAATAAATTAAATTAATTTTTTACCAAACGAGTTGAATGCTGGGTAAAAAATATAATAGTACAATTTTAAAATTGAAAAACGAATTTTTGATTCAAAAGAATGAACTTTGTGTCTAAAATAGAAGAATGTTCAACATGATAGTTGAATTTTTAATATAACGAGATGAATTGTGGACGAAAAATATGATATTTTCAGTCATCACAGAGTGTCACCTATTCACCTTTTGTCACCTATTTTCAATTTTGTCACCTTTTGTCACCTATTTTAGGAATTTGTCGCCTTTTTCTCCTATTTTGAGGTTTCTCATCTGTTGTCACCTTTTTCAATTGAAAAAGTACAATTTTGTTCAAAGTTATAACTTGCACACCAAATAAAGTTTTTATTACACTTTCCTAATCGACGAATCTTGAACCAAATGATCGAATTTTGATTAAACTTGAACCAGGAAGAGTTGTATTTTCAAACATAATCTTAAATTTTTTATTTGAAAAGATGAATATTTTACAAGCCAATTTAATTTTGAAGTAATGAAAACGAAGTTTCAACTAAAAATATGACTTTTCTAACAAATGCAGATTTTTACACCAAAAGGATTGTTTTTCTATCCAAAAATACAAGGGCGCGCTACGGTTGAATCTCGCGCTCGATAATAAGTTACCTCGCGCTTCGCACTCGAACATAATTACACCTCGCGCTCGGATATGTATTCTTTGCATTTGGAATGCTTGAAAAAAACTTTATCAAAATATATCTTGTAGATGGAAGTATTTGTGTGCGTCTTCATATTCTGAATTGTCTACTTAATTAAGTATAGTCAAATATTAAGTTTCTCAAAGCTCCGTAGGCTTTGAGGTACACATTCTCATCGTGACACTCGCGCTGCGCGCTCGATTTTCGACAGACATTTGTAAACAATCAAGAAGTGATTCTTTACGAAATTTTAGATCTTTTTTGGAATAACCATTTTTGTTAATTCATCTTTTTTCGTATCCTACATAGTTTGTCCACAAAATGGATTTTTTTTTATTTTCCATTTTTTGTGCAATAAAAATTTGAATTTTCGATTTTTGAAGAAAATCAAAAAATTGGTTATGATAATCTTGTAGGGCTTTCAAAAAGAAATGTTTTTCTTCTCGTGACTTTTTTTCATATCGTGCGTTTTTCGGCTTCAAATTTTGATTTTCGGTTCATTAAAAAAATGTTGAAAACGCTATAACTCTGACAATTTTATTTTTATCGAAAAAAGTCATAGGGGAAAATTGTTTGTTCTTTTTATTACTAAAAATATCTATATATAGAATTTTCAAATTTAGAAAAAAGTTGTCTCAATAATTTTCAAAATGCGCCCACTTTTTGAATTTTTATCAAAAATGGCTGGTTCACGAACTCGTCCTTTCTTTTAGGACCTAAAAAAAGTGTGCCAAAGATGAATTTGATTTCATTTTTTCGAAAGTTCTCGTGTTTACGGACGGCCGGACGGACAGACAGACGCCATCTTTGAATCCTGATTTTCGGATTCAGGGGATCTCGAAACGTGTAGATCCGTTGAAAAAGTGTGATGTCAAATTTCCAACAATTCTAATACTTTCTCAAGCTTTCTCAAGCAATACTTTCTCATTATAAAAATAATTAGCATTCAATCAAAAAGGATCAATTTTGAATCAAAGAAGATGACTTGTTAACAAAACAGTTGAATTTTCAACCAAACCGAATTTTTAACTAAGACATACATTTTTAGCCAAAAGGGGATATTTTTTTTTTAGCAAATAGTTGAATTTTCGAACCCAAAAAGACCAGTTTTTAAGTAAAAGAGTATTTTCAATCCAAAAAGTATCAGTTTTCGGCAAAAAACATGACTTCTTAACAAAATAGTTGAATTCAGATTAATTTAAAAAAAGAAATATACTTTTTTCGTTTTTTGTTTGGTTTTGTTTTTGATAAAAAGAACTAACTTACAATCGAAACTAGAAACTCTTACGCGCGCGACCCACTACTTTCATTGTAATTATTCTATTTGGAAATTAAGTTCAAGAAAATACCAGGATAATAATTTTTACTTTAATAACTTCTATTTATAAACGACTTCGCAATTGGTACCATATACAACGAAAGACCGGGTTGTGCATTCGAATTTTGAAAACCCAACTAAACTCGGGAGGTGGTTTACTGCAGTTTTCCTCTCATCAGACCAAATGTTTAGGCAAATGCGAGGACTTCGAGGAAACTCGTATGTAGCTGCATTGTTACTAAATCTTAGTAAAAAAATGACACTATTCGTTAGAAAATATCCAAATTCTAAACGTTTTATGAAACTTCTTTCAATAATTAATAATTAATAATTCTGGTAAATTTAACGAATAAAATTCATTCCGTAAACAAATTATGTCTCTTTATTGAAAAATAGCCAAGCTATAAATTTGTTGATGAACATTTTTTAAATAATGAATAGTTGTACATTTTCAAAGCATGAGAGAAAAAAATCATCGAAACGATATTTTTAGATAATTAGGGTAAAAAGTGAAGCCTACTCGTAGAAAAAAAAGCAAACTCTTAATTTTTCAATTGAAATTCTTTCAATAATTAATAGTTCTTGTAAATTTACAGAGCAAAATAGAAAAGAGTCATTGAATGGACATTGCTAGTTGATTTCGAAAACAAATTAACTCGTAGGATAAACGTCAAACTCTTAATTTTTTAAATAAAATTGTTTAAATAACTAATAGTTCTCGTAAATTTGCAAAGCAATATAGAAAAGAGTCACCGGATAGAAATTTTTAGTTAACTCCGTAAGCAAATTGACTTGTAGAAAAAAGAACAAACTCTTAATTTTTTAATTAAAATTGTGTAAATAATTAATAGTTCTTGTGAAATTACAAAGCAATATAGAAAAAAGTCATCGGATAGATATTCTTAGTTTAGTTCGAAAACAAATTGATTCTCAGGATAAAGGCCAAACTTTAAATTTTTCAAGTACAAAAAGGAAAAACTCTTTAATTTTTTAATTAAAATTGTTTAAATAATTAACAGTTCTTGTGAATTTACAAAGCAACATAGAAAAAAGTCATCGAATAGATATTCTTAGTTTAGTTCGAACAGAAATTGATTCGTAGGATAAAGGCCAAACTTTTAATCTTTAACTAAAATTGTTTAAATAATTAATAGTTCTTGAAAATTTACAAAGTAACATAGAAAAAAGTCATCTGATAGACATTATTAGTTTAGTTCGAAAACAAATTTATTCGTAGAATAAAGTCCAAACTGTACATTTTTAAAGTAAGATTGTTTAAATAATTAATGTTGTTTGTAAATTTGCAATGAAAAAAAATTTGAAAAAGCAAAAGAATAAAAAATAGACATTGTTAGTTAACTCCGTAAACAAATTGACTTGTAGAAAAAAGAGCAAACTCTTAATTTTGTAATTGAAATTGTTCAAATAATTAATAGTTCTTGTAAATTTACAAAGGAACTTAGAAAAGAGTCATCGGATAGGCACTCTTAGTTGACTTCGAAAACAAATTGATTCGTTGGATAAAGGCCAAACTTTAATTTTTGTAAGTAAAATTGTTTAAATAATTTATAGCGTTTGTAAATTTGCAAAGTAAAAACAAAAGAATAAAAAATAGACATTTTTAGTTAACTTACTCAACAAATTTACTTGTACAAAAAGGAAAAAATCTTAACTTATTCTTTTAAGAAGAGCCATTTATGAAAATTGTTTTAGTAATTGAACTGTTTAAAGATGAAGTAAATGCTAAAAGCCATAAATGAGCTCCACTTGAATTCGGCACGATCGCCGCAACTTAATCGCTAGGAATGTTTACATCCAATAATGTAAAAAGATACCCCGAACGCGAGCTCCAACGTGCCTGTTTCACTTTTCTATCACTCTGTGGGAAGCTGAGACCACCTTTCAACTATAGGATAGATTTATTGAACCAAGAGGTTAATTTTAAACAAAAAAGGGTGACTTTTTAAGATCCTAGTTCAATTTTCAATAAAATAAATAAACTTTCAAACAATTAGTAGAATTTTGAACTAAACAGCAAAAATATAATAGCAGACTTTTCAATAAAAAGGATTAATTTCAAATATAATAGGTGAATTTTCAACAACTAAAAAAAAAAAAGATTTTTCTACCAAAAGATAAATTTTCAAGAAAAAATATGAAGTTATGAAAAATATAAGGTTAAAAGTTGAACGAATTTTTTTTAATTTCATTTTTTTTCGTTGAAGATTCAACAAATTGGTATAAAATTAAACTGTGTTGTAGAAAATTCGTTTCTATTTTTATTGAAAATTCATTCTCAATGAATATTCATCTAATCCATTGTTGGTTAAAAGTTCAACATTTTGGTTAAAAACTTCTGTTTTTTTTTTGAAAATTCGTCTTTTTTTGGTATAAAATCAGTTTTTTGGTCAAAATCAAGTCATGTTGAAAATATATACTTTTTGGTCAAATCTAACTGTTTTTTATTTTTAATCAAAATTTTTTTGTGGAAATATCTACTATAACATTTTTTGATAAACATTAATCTTTTTTATTGAAAATTCAACAATTTGCTTAACATGATTTTTCACTCTTGACTGAGCAACTTTTCTTGGTAGAAAATTCATTTTTTGGTAGAAATTTAATCTCTTCTTGGTTAAAAATACAACTGCTTAGTCGAAGATTGATCTATTTTGTTTGAGGATTAAACTATTTTGTTAAAAATTAAAAATATTTGGTATAAAATCCAACTTTTTCGTAGAAAATTCGTTTTTATTTTTGTTGTTTTAATTGGAAATTGATTGTTCTCAATAGAAATTCATGTGCCTAGTTTTTCGTAAAAAAATGAACTTTTATGTTTTGAAAATGAAGACTATTTATCTTTTTTTATTGAAAATTTAAGAATTTGGTAATGGATTTCACTATGTGGTAAGAAATTGAATGGCTTTGTAAAACAATATTAAAATTTTTTTTTAATTCGAAATTAGTTCTCAATGGAAATGTAAATACTCCATTTTTCAGGGTGGCCATTTAAATCGAAGAAAAAAATTTATGGTCATCTCCCGGGTTACAAGAAATTAAAACTTGTTTGTGTGTCTTATTTAAAATTTGTTTATCCCCTATTTGCAACCTATTTAAAAAAAATGTCACGTATTGTCCGAAAGAAAAAAATGTGCAACAAAATAGTAGACTTTTAAATTAGAACTATGAGTTTTTAACTCAAAAGATTGAACTTGCTATCCAAAATAGAAGAGTGATTACCAAATTAGTTGAATTCTTAACCAAACGAGATGAATTCAGTGTGAACAATATAATAGTATGATTTTTAAATTAAAAGACAAATTTTGATTCAAAAGAACAAATTTCTTGTCCGAAATAGAAGAATTTTCAACAAAATACAGTGAATTTTCACTCATGTCCCCGCGCACCTAGTTCCCCAGCCCCTATACGCACATATTTCCCCGTTCGCAGTTCCTTCACCACACCACGGTCTCTATGCGGGCTATATGGTCACCCCCGCGATAGGGGGGTGATAGGTAATAGACCAATTAAAAAAAGAGTCCCGACCAGCGGGAAGTTTGAACTGAGTATTTTAATACGACGTCATGGCAATGCAGATAACTTTTTAAAAAAAATATTTTAAACGTAAAAGTAACTCTTAATTGCCATAGTAGTAAAATTCTTCAATTGTGGAATGTATTTTCTCAGTCAACTTAGCGTTGCGTTTAGAAATTTCCTCCAGAAAGTCGGGTGCTGTTGCAGTGCAGAGCCATGTAGGTACCAAAGATCATGTAAACTTCCTGGCGGCTGATATTTCCACCTATCGTAGTATGATACATTTTAAAATTCAGACATTTATAACTTAGTTTTAATTTTAGTTGTCTGACAGGTTCACCTGACAAAAATGAAATAAGTACAAAACTAAAATAAGGAAAATGAGAAAATTTTAATAATAGTGCTTTAGAAATACGGCCGAAACGGAGGCCTAAACCTGGAAAATGGCATGGAAAACATATTGGAAATTTAGTTTAGGACTGTTAAAATACATTTTAGTCGGAATCCGGATTATCGAAGCCCGGGGCGGATTCGCACTGACATGCCGAAAAGCTGACTGTGCAGAGCGATTTCGCGTGGCCCATGCATATTCCCCCATAGCCTTTCTCGCAGGAATAGTCGGTTAATCTTCGTTTTACAGTTTTAGCAGTGCAGTCACAGCTTCTGGA
>NC_046662.1:130845915-130855481 GCF_010883055.1 Belonocnema kinseyi
ATCATCCACAGGGAAGAATCTCTTTCGACAAACTTGCAAGGAGAATTGAAAGCCGGATGTCATCTGACTTCTTCGATTCATTTCTCCAAGGCACAATTCATGGGCCAAGTTCTTAAGGAATATTCTTCTTGGTACTGATCCCAGTCAATTTCCAAGGTAGATGACGTTGGAATTGATCCCTCCGATATTCAGCATGTTATAAAACGACGACCATTGACCAGCGCTGGGTGTTTCGCTAGAGGCAGTTCGTGCCACACATCTGGTCTGCGGTGTAAGCGCCACCTTTGGTGCCGTTGTAAAACGTAATGATCTCTGGTTTTTCAACTCCCCAGATGATTTATCATTGGTTTTATCATTGTGCAAGGATGAAACGAGGATCACACAATTATTTATACGAGGGACATATGAGATGAGAACTTGTCCATCGTGGAAACCGAACTGGCTGGAGAACTGTTCTTTTCCGTTTATATTCGGGAACTGGGCTGGTAGGGTTCTTTTATTCTTCCTCACAGTGCCCCGATATGACAGTCGTGTACGTCTTAGTTCATTTATGAGGTTTAATCAGCGAACCAATTATCTGCAGTTATGTTTCTGCCTGATTCCAATACTGTCCTAGTAGCACAGAACATTCCAAGAATGTTCCCTGAGCATGTAAAATGTCCGCCCCTTAGGAACGTTCCAGGAACTATAAGTGATAGGTCAAAATTAATGTCAGTTTATGATATAGATACCATATTACAATGTAGTATATACGGCATTCAAAACTCAAAAATGTCATCTATTTTTACCTATCTCTTACGGTTTACGAGATAATTGTTATTAAAAATAATAATAATGGAAGGTTCCACACAGATCCCAGTGGAACGTTTCTGGAACGTTCCCACGCGGCGGACATTTTACGCTATGAGAGAACGTTCCAGGCACGTCCCCGGAACGCCCTGTGCTATTAGGGTGGTTTTTCCATTCTCATCACTATATAACTTTGTTTGTTACATAACAATCAGTGACTTTTTGAATAAGAGATTCTTTTTCGGCAAATAAGCATTTTATTTTGTCAGCGCCATCTATGAATACACTCTTGTTAAATCTTGTGCAAGCTGGGTCATTTAGTTTGTGTTTAAAAGCCATTGAAAGCACATACCCTTGTGAATTTTAAAGAAAATGGAAAAAAGTGAATTTCGTGTCCTGATTAAGCATTATTTTTTACGTAAAAAAACCATTAGTGAAACGAAGGAAAGGCTTGATAAATATTATGGGAACTCTGCACCATCAATTCCAATGGTTAAGAAGTGGTTTACTGAGTTCCGTTGTGGTCATATCAGCACAAGTGACGCCGAACGTTCAAGTCGCCCAAAAGAGGTCATCACGCCAGAAATCGTCGATAAAATCCATGGAATGATATTGGACGATAGGAGAGTGAAAGTGCGTGAGGTGGCTGAGGCCGTAGGCATCTTAACCGAGCGCGTACATCACATTTTACATGAATATTTGGAAATGATAAAACTATCCGCGAGATGGGTGCCGCGATTGCTCACACTCTACCATAAGCGCAACCGTGTGACCACTTCAAAGGAGTGTTTGACGATGTTCAACCGTAATCCGAACGAGTTTTTGCACCGTTTCGTAACCGTGGACGAAACGTGGATCCATCACAACATACCGGAGACCAAGGAACAATCGAAACAGTGGGTTTCTTCGGGTGAACGTGCACCAAAGAAGGCCAAGGTGGGTCTGTCGGCCAAGAAGGTCATGGCCACAGTTTTTTGGGACGCACGCGGTATCATTCACATCGATTACCTTCAGAAGGGTAAAACAATCAACGGTCAATATTATTCAGAGCTTTTGGACTGATTCGATACTGATTTGAAGAAAAACGATCGCATTTGTCGAAGAAAAAAGTGCTGTTCCATCAGGACAATGCACGGGTGCACACGTGTCTAGTTGCGATGGCAAAAATCCATAAATTGGGCTACGAACTGCTAACTCATCCAGCATATTCTCCAGATTGAGCCTCCTGCGACTATTTCCTGCTTCCAAACCTGAAGAAATGGCTGGGCGGTAAGAGATTTGGGTCGAATGAAGAGGTGATCACCGAAACAAAAGCCTATTTCCAGAGCCTTGAGAAAACCTATTATTTGGAAGGAATAAAAAATTGAAAACAGGCTGGACCAAAAAAAATTTCTTATTCAAAAAGTCACAGACTTATCAAACAGCCCTCGTAGCATCGTACGGTGCAAATATTTTCAAGCAATACTTATTTGATTTTGATGGTATATACTGTGACAGGAGTAGCATCCACGGAATCCAGGCAACATTTCATCAATCATGAGGTTTTCACCAGGAGTGTAATAATTCTGACAGTTTTCCACAAATATTTAAAAAATTTTACGAACTGGAGGCAAGCACCCATGCTGATTCTTTGAGATCTGGAAGTTCTGTCGACAACAGGAAGACATCTTAGCAAGAAATTAAACCGTTACCCTTGACAGTACCAATGTACTGGTTCGTGTATTTCACGATGATTTCCAAAATTTCATATGAAAACAAGAGTGACCAACATTCAGCAGCATTTTTGGCATTCTTACACCTCTTTTTACTCCAGTGATGTGACTGATGATGTTGTGGCACTGATGCCAGATCGTGGATGAAATTTACCCCTACCATGCTTTCCGTTTGGGAGCCGCATACAGAAGGTGCATGATTACCACTGTAAGTTGGTGTGTGAGCCGAAAATGCACGACTCGAACTTCGGTTTTCTCAGGTTTTGTGCTGCACTATGATTGCCGATCTGAAAGCTTTGGCAAACTTCAGAGGTCTTCTATTTATATCTCGATCCCCATTTAAAAAAAATTAAAAAAATAGGGTTCTTTCAAAGTCAGACATCATTTTTCCAATCTTTTGAAATTTGTCAAAGCTCTTGAAAATCCCTTACAGTTTTAAAAATACCCTAAAATGTTTCAAATCCTTCAAAATCTCATACTAAATTTTTGAGATCAATTGAAAATACCTTGGAGTATATTACGATATCCTAAGAAATATCATATCCTTTAAAATATTATATCAAATAACTCTAAAAAATTGAAAACTTCTTGGAATCTTTTAAAATACTCTTAAATATTTCGAAACCTTCAAAACCTTTTCCAAGACCTTGACATCTTCGAAAGATTTCTAAAGTACTTTGAAATTTTTTAAAATAACCCCGCTAAAATTGTTAAAATTCGTTGAAATTCCTTTAAATTATAAGAATAATTAGAAAATTTCTTATTTTTTTCTCAAAAAGCTGTATCACTCCATTCTTTAGAGTAAGTTAAAAATTTCTTCAAACTACCAAAACAACGTTAAATTTTAGAAAAACTGAAAAATGTATTTTAAGAAAAAGGCCTTAGTAGGAAAAAGGACAAGAAGTAGAAAAGAACTGAGTAAGAAAATTTAGAATTTTTAAATTTATGACATTTTATGATCAGAATTTTGTAAAGCCCAAAGTTTTCTAAATTTCAATCTGAAATTTTAAAAAATTTCAAGAAATTTTAGAAGATTTTTAAGGATTTTAAATATTTGAGGATGTGTTAAAAGATGACAAGGATTTGTCAATGAATTTTTATAATTGAAAGGAATTTAGTGAATTCAGAAAATGTTGTAAGGGTTATTTAAAAAAATTCCGAAGTACTTTAGAGATCTTTAAAAAAAGTTCTAGGTATTTCAAAACATTTTGAAGGATTTGAAGAATTGGAAAGAATTTTAAAAGATTCCAAGGAATTTTCAATTAATTTTAATAATTTAAAGCGATTTCAAAGAATTTTAACGACTTTTTGCATATTTTCTGGTTGAAAGTGGAACTACTTTATTAAAAATTTAGTTTTTTTGTTGATGATTTATCAATTTAGTTGGAAAAATTTGTTTTCTGAAAATTTGACTATTTTGTAAAAAATTATTATTTTTTTTTGTTAGAAATTTTTTTTTACTACAAATTTAACTATTCTACGTTTAATTGAAAAGTGATCTTTTTTAGTTGAAGATTTTTGTATTACATTGAATATTCGTTTTTCTTGGTAGAAAATTAATCTTTTTCGTCGAAAATTTAACTATGATTAAGCATTAATTTTTTGTATAGAAAATTAGTCTTGATGGAAAATAAATTTCTTTTGTGAAAATTTCATGTATTTTATTAAAAATGCCTTTTTTTAGTATATAATTTAGCTTTTTGGATGAAAATTCAACTTTTTGTTTAAAAATCTTACTATTATGTTGAAAACAATTTAAAAAATTGTTTGTGTTAATTTATGTATTTTATTCCAAATTTATGTTTTTTTTGCAGAAAACTAATGGTTTTTGTTGAAAATTTAAATATTTCTAGTGAAAATTAGTCAACTATTCATTATTATTATTATTACACCAGTCAGCCATTTCCCTTTCGGGGTACGCGTGACTCACTCGGTAGGGGAAAGGAGTAGTGTATGGAAGGGATAGAGATTTTTCAGATTGATCCAGAATTCTCGTGCTATTTAAGTAAATAACACGTTCGTTTCGCAACACTGCTCCGACCCAAGTTGCTGATCAATCTCTCTAGTAATCACCACAAGCGAAGAACCTCACGAAGTCGTTATGTAAGGTTCCCCACTTGGGTCCATTAGTGGACAAGGTCTTTTGTTTCAGGCATCATTCACTCTACTGACACTATTTTTATGAACTATTTTCCGCCATACTTTCCTGTCCTGGCATACTTCTTTAGCTTCTTTTATGTCCATGCATTTTTTCATGCAAGCTCTCGTGTTTCTGTGACTTCTTATGTCTCTTCTAACTAGGGTCTCATTCACACATTCTAACCATTCTTTCCGCGGTCTACCTCTGGGAAAATAATAATATAATATTTTATAATCGAGATATAAATAGAAGACGACCGCAGTTTTCCGAAGCTTTCAGATCGGAAATCATCGTGCAGCAGAAAACCTGAGAAAACCGAAGTTCGAGTCGTGCATTTTCGGCTTACACACGAACTCCCAAGCGGTAGGTATGGTGGGGGTAAAATTCATTCACAATCTGGGAATCATTGTGTTATGGGATCTTGTACGTTTGCTTTTTAGAGGATGCTTCTTGAACCATTTAGTTGTTTTATACCGGGTTAGACAAATCGTACCTTTTCGAGCTCATTTTCTAAATTCTGCTATAAAAGAGGAAGAAATTTCGAGATATCCATTGCATAATGATAATGTTAAGTGCCCATTCATAGCTCACAGTGTCTGAAAAAAGGCTGCAAATGAGTCGAAAGTTGTGATAAGAAATTAAAATCGGATTAGTCGCGGTGAGTCTGACAGAAACACTAAAAGGCGCCGTGAGCCTCATAGACTCAAGTGTAAGGTTTCTCATACTAATATAAGAACAGCGCAACTGAGACATATTTCGGGGTAAAACTTACCTAAATAAACAATTTTTATCACTAAAAGAAGGAAATTCTTACCTTCCACTTTCTGACGTAGTTGAGTGCGGCGTGGCTGACACATCTTTAGGGCGATATCCACCACTTTCCCATTTCGGAGAAATACATGCAAGCGTAGCGAAACAGTGAGTCGGCTCTAATAGATTCTGCGAAGAGCAGTCTCGTGTAAAGCCGAAAATTCACGAGCGCGAACCCAAGCTGGCCCGACTTTACGAACTATGATCTAGCTGATCCCCAAATTTATTCCGGTTTTGTTTATACTTAAGTTTGCAGTTGAAAAAATTGATTTTAAACCCAAAAATATGCGGATATTAAATATATATATATATAAATAATTTGCAACCATAGAAGATGAATTTTCAACAAAAACAAACATTTTTCAAGAAAATTTTTTTATTTTCAACCAAATTGTTTAATTTTGAAATTTAGAAACGAGCTTTAAGGTAAAAGAATAAGTATTCAACCAGAAATTGACAAGTTAAATTTTCGGATAATAAATGGTTTTCAACGAAATAGTTCAATTTTCAACGAAATAAAATACTTACATTTAAAATTTAAAATACTTACATTTTAACCAGACAAATTAAATTTCAAACGAAAAGAAGAATTTTCAAAAAAATTATTTTCCACTAAAAAGACGAAATTTCATTCTAAAAAATTGTATATGAACCAAAAACAATGAATTTTTAAACAAATAGATTTCTAAAGAAAAAGAAGAAATTTCAACAAAGTTTATTTGCAACAAAATGATATGACTTTTCTAAAAAATAGGCGATTTTTAATCAAGAATGCTATAGTAACATTTTCGGTAAACAATGATAATTAACGAAATGAAGTTCAAACAAAATATAAATATTTTAAGGCAAGACATTGATTTATCCACCAAATAGATAAATTTTTAATAAACAAGGCAAATTTTTAATTAAAAAAAAAATTCATTTTCGACAAAATTGGCATACTTACATTATCATTTGAAAAAATTTATTGTAAACAACAGTGAAGTCAGTTTTTTATGAAATAAACTCAATTTTCTTTAAAGAAACGAATTTGAACCAAAAACGACCATTTGAAAAATGGAATAATTCTTTTTTATTCATAATGTATCACCTAAGGGTTTATATGACGTCCATTCCTTACAAACTTTCCAGCTACATATTTTTATAAAATCTTATCCTTGCTATTTACAATTATTTACAACTATTTAGATGAAATTTTTTCCTGCGATAGCGCAAATTAGGATGTGTTAGCGAACGAGTGAGTGATCGAGGAAAGCGAGAGTGCAAATGAGACAAAGAGAATGAGAGCGCAAACGCTTCTTAGTCTACTTATGCTATAATATAAGCATAACTTACAATCGTTAAGTTTTAAATCTAAGCGACTTCCGTTTCCTTCTTCTTTCATTTTTCTTGTACCTCCAATTTGCCATTTTTTTCACATGTATTCTTTCATTCTTACTCATTTGCTTCTCTAGCACTCTCCCACTCCTCCATCCATTCTTCTCTTAACCTCTTAACTCACATATTCTACACTTTCTATTCTCTTCTCTTTTCCAATACATCCCCTCCCTTACCTCATTTCCCAATCTAAATCTTGCTACTCTTGTCCACCTTCTCTTTCCCCATCCCTTTTTTAAATACATTGGTCCTCCTTCCTTTTTTATCATCTTATACCATTAATTGTATTTTGATTCCTCAAGCGTCCCCCACCATTCTATTAATTGTCTTTCCCTCTCCTTTTTTCCAATTCTTCATAGTTTACTCTAGTTCCGTCTTCTATGTTTCTAGAATTGAAAAACTTCCACCTTTCTTCTGCGAAATCTCGTTGATTCTATCGTCCTCCCTTCCCTCTCTTCCACCTCCATCAAACCTTTTTCTCGCTAACTCCCCTCCCTTTCCCTCTCTAAGCTTCGCCTCAAATTTCCATGCCCTATTTCCCGCTCTAATACCCTTTAATACCGCTCTTATCCATTTGCGCTTCTTCTCTCACCATATATCCTGGCGCCCTCTACTCTGCCCATAATGTCCACCTTAAATATCTTTCTTGTAAACTCTTAATATCTTTCTTGTAAACTCTTAATATCTTTCCTTTTTTCCGCCACCATATCTCTGCTCCATAACCTAATATTGGTTGCCCCTTTTTCCCTTTTAATTCTCTTATTTACTAGATCGTTCAGAACATATGTGTTGTCCATCACCCCCATTCGCTTTCTAAACCCTGTCTGATTCGGTGGCTCTATATTTTTTCCCTTAACTTCTTTCTTTAATCTCTTCGACAAAACCGTTACATATACTTTATAAAGTGTTGGCATCAGTGTCACACCCCTATAATCTTTAACCTCATCTCCTTTACCTTTTTTCACTATTGGTATTACTACTCCTTCTTTCCATAACTCTGGCCACCCCTCTCCTCTCCATACTTGGATTACACATTATCCATGCCCATTCCTCTTGTTTCGTCCCTTCATATTTTCATATTTTATTTGGAATCTCATCTATACCAGGTGCCTTTCCAGTTTTTATTTTTCCTAAAACCTTGACTATTTCTTTCCTAGGTATGTCCTTTTCCTCATCTCTTTCGCTACCAAATTTTCCTCTCTCCCTAACTTTTCTCTCTACTCCTAGCTAATCCTAAAAATATTATTCAATTATACCATTTCAATATCTTAACTTACACTTATCTTCTTCTTTTCTCTCTCTTCACTACCTTCCAAACCCCTTCTTCCGTCCTATCCTTCTCCACCTCTTCCTCAAACCTATTATTCTCATCCTCTTTGTTTTGATTTCCTTCTTTCTGATCTCCTTCTTTTTCGCTATACAACCCTCATCCCATCCACTTCTATTCCCCCATTTACTAACTTTAGTTATGTTTGTGGACTCTAATCTTCTTTTTATTTCGCCTATCATTTTTTCCATCTCCTCGTCAACATTTCCCTTTCCTTTTTTGATATTTCTGATCTTTCCTCTAAAATGTTCTTTTCCCGGCCTCAACCAATCCCTTTTTTCTACATTTTTTACGTTCGCTACCTTTTCATTCATATTGCTATTACTTTTTTCTTCCTCTAATGTGACTATTAAGGGAAAGTGATCCGAATCAATATAATCTCCTACGTCTAGCTTTATTTTTCTAATATTATTCTTTATATTTGTTTGTTCTTCTTTTTCTTATATTTCCTTGTTCTACATTCGTTCCTTACATGCATCACCATTTCTCCCATTGCTCTGCCTTTTTTTTATTCTTCCTCTTTGCAGTTTGATCTTGCCATTTGCAACCTGTTGGTAACCTTCTTCTTACTCTTTACCATCCCTTTTCATATAGCCACGTCTCCATCATTGTTACTAATTCCCGCTGTGTCAAATTGATCATAAATCACTACCTTTTTTCTCCAATTCTACTCTATTCCAGAAACATATCGTCAATTCTTCCCTACATTCATTTCTTGTCTCTTTTTGCTTCTTATTATTTCTTATTTTCCTCTCTCCCGTTCCATGTTCTCATAGCTCCCGGCACCTGATTTCTAACTATATCTTACCTTTCTTCATTCCAATCCCACAATACTCCATCTATCTGTATTCTCCCATACTGAACAATGTTCTCCTTCCCCTTTTTCTTTCGTGTTCCGCTATTTTCTTTAATTTATACTGAATCTTCCTTTGTACCCATGTCAACTTCCCTCTTATGTTTCCATTTCTTTGGTTTCACCAGCACCATTCTCTCCTCTTTTCGCTTTTCTCTTCCTACGATTCCCACTTTCTCTATCTCTACCTTCGCATCGATCCTTTTTAGTAGATAGATAAACTTTTAATTTTCGGCCTGCTGGCCTTAAAAAATTGACTTGCCTACACTTCCTTTTTTGCAGAATTTTCTTACAATTACCTCTTAAGAATTAACATCCATCCACGCATTATATCTAATCTGTTTGCTTTTATAGCCTAGCCTTCCTCGCCTTGTACGCATGTCGCTGTTTTCACGCTAAGCCTCGCATTACCAGCCTCTGCTTCCGCGGCTAACACCTAATACTTATCTGCTATTTACAATATATACAGTTTTCTTACACCTACTTTCTCTCTTATTTACAATCTTTCCTTCTCTATCCCTCTTCCTCCTTCCTTTTCTTCTTATCTATCTTACCCAA
>NC_046662.1:130855581-130861920 GCF_010883055.1 Belonocnema kinseyi
TCTGCTTTCTCTTTCTCCATGTCATTCTTTCGAACCGACTCACATACCTTCGTTTCTTCCTCGTGCATCCTTCTCTCATTTCATCCATCAGCAATCCAATCGATCTAAAATACCTTTCCCTTTCCACCTACATCTTCGGAACCTTACGTCTCTTCTCCTCTTTCCACCAACACTCCCTAACCAGCTTACTTACTCCCTTTTCCAAAAATTTCTTCTCATATTTACTTGTTCGACTCCCCGTTATAATCCCTAAACTCGTTCTTCCTGCCTCCCTTCTGACAATATAGTTCAGCGTATTCTTTGCCAACCCCAGTGTCCACTTAACATACCTCTCATGCATCCTATTTACTTCATCACTTACCTTCCAGCCCCACACCACAACTCCGTAAAATAAGACACTCATTACTAGCGAATCAAACAATTTCATTCTTCTTACAGAATCATCTGTGAACAATCTCGTCCCCAGCCTCCGTACCTCCTCATCGCCACATTTGTCCTTCTCAACCTCTCTTTTACATGACCTCCTGTTCCGCTTTTCCCTTCCACTTCTATTTCCCTCCCTTATCTCTCCCACCATAACCTTTGACTTGTCCGCATTTAACTCTAACCTATTTTTGTCTAAGTATTTTCTCAACCTTTTTATCATCTCCTTTAAAGCTTCTTAGCTCTTTGCTAGTAGCACTATGTAATCTGCATATGCGAGTGACCAGATCCTGACTGCTCCTACCGTAACTCATCCTATCACTCTGGCTGCTAGCTTATTTTCCATATAGATTCCCTCCCCTCCTCTCACCCTATCTTTCATCTCCTTATATACTTCCCTTACCCTCTCGATCAGGCCTCTCTCTACTCCTCTCCCTTCCATTGCTTCTTACAACCTTCCCCTATCCACCGAAGGGAACGCGCCTTTTAGATCTACAAAACAAACGCGTACACTTTGGCACCCTTTTTGGTTAATTCTTTATCCACCACGTGGTGCAAGACGTAAATATTGTCAATAGTATCCTTCCTTCCCTGAATCCCACCTGCCTCTCCGGCAATAACCCTTTCCCAGCAACATCCTTCCGCAACTTATCTGTCAACACTATCGCGTATATTTTGTACGCCGTATTCATTAGCGTAATTCCTTTATAATTTTCCTGCCTCTCTCAGTCCCCTTTCTTATACAGTGGTACGATCAACCCCTCGCTCAACCCTTTTGGGAATCCCTTCTCCCTGCATTATTTTTTCACCACAATTCCCCATTCCTCCACGGCTTCACCATTCCTTTCTTTTTCTTCCTAAATATCTTCTTTTGCACACACCATTTCACTTTCTCTCTTAGATTCTTCTATATCTCGTCCACCGACTCCCCTTCAAAACTTACGTTGCCCAACTGCTCCTGATACTTCTCTGTCGCCTCTCTCGTCCATGACACAGTTTTATTTATTATTTTATGCTTTGATTTTCTTTAAAGCTCTCCCCCTCCCGGTATAAGCCCCCTCGCCCCCCCCCAATTCTGGCATTAAAGATCCCCCTCAGTACTACCATACCTCCATCTTTCTCTCTTTCCTAGTAAGTCTTCCACCCTTTTTTTAACCCTTTCCATCCCATCCTTATTTTGCACAGTCACAAACTTATACGTTACCCCTCCTATCTTCACTGCCCTCATTTACACACCATCCTCCTCTCCCTCTCCATGAACTTCTTCCTCTAATCCAGCTCTAACCCCTGTTATAATTACCCCACTAGCCCTTCCTTTCCTCTTTACTCTGACTGCCTCTTGTAGCCTCCACCTATACACACTTGGAAACTTTGGCTCTACTCTATCCCATTCCTACCTTCGCCGCTCTCGCTTCACTTTTCTCATTCCTAGCCCTGTCATTTAGAATTCTCTGCACATCCCTTTCATTCCTTGTAAAATCTTGATCGATGAAAACCTTCTTGTCCTTTATCCTATTTTTGTTACGCATTATCCACAAATTTTCTTCCCATCTATCCAATTCCACCACCGCTACTTCATTCTCCTTTCTCCTCTCCATTCTAACTTTCCCTACCTTGCCTTTAGCCCACCCTATGCTCTGTAGCAGCGTTTCGGCCCCCTCCCTTTATCCCCAATATCTATAGTTCAATCCTCTTATTACTATATTATTTCTCCTATCTGCCTTCTCGCTTCTCTCCATTCTCAATTTCATTGTCCTTATCCTTTCTCTATCCGCTCTGCCCTGATTTTCATTCCTACGCTTTCCCACTTTCTCTTCTATTATATTCTTCATCCTCTCCCAAATACCTTGCTTCTCGCCCTCCTCCCTTCAACTCCTTCCCCTCTAATCTTATATCCTTTATCACTATGTTTCTATGTCTTCCTTCCCTCTCTTTTTTCCATTCTTTGTAATATTTTTCTCAGCCTTTCATTCTTCGTATTCTCAAGCTCGCCCCCTCAAAATTCCCGATTCGAGCTTTCTATTTTCTTCATCTTACCTTGCATCTCCTCTACCTTTTTATTATTATCTTCCTGTTTCTTTACTTTTTGTTCCAATAACGGCATTCTCTTCTCAAACTGCTCCATGACTTCTTCCCATTCCTTTATTTCTTTTCTAAGTTCAGCCATTTCCCACCATCTGCGATTCCTTCAGTTCCCTTACTATTCTCATCCTTCTCTACAAAACTATGCTTTTCCGTAGACGATCTGAACCTTTTTTGAAATTTCAAGCTTGAACCTATTGCGCTCTTCTCTTCACTGCTTCCCCTCTCCCTTTTGATAAAAACCTCAATCGATCCCACGCTTTTAGCTCTTGATATGTCCTTTTTTATAGTTTTCCTCTACTTCCCCCTTGCCTACCTTTCCTTGTTCTGCCCTTTCAGCTCCGCTAGCCATGAATCCAATTCAAACGCTCCTGCCTTCTATCCTTCCCTGTCTCTATCTATCGTCGCGTTCTTGTACCTGTCTTGCCTTTCTGCACAAACAAATCCTTATACACATTTCCATAATCCACTCACCTCAAATTTTACCACAAATATGTATTAGAAAAACTCAGAGTCTTTCAATCAGAAATGGAATAGTTCAATTTTCAGCTAAAAAAATTGAAGACATAATTTATTTTTTAACGAAAACGTAAGGAATTTCTACCATAAATATCAATTTGCAAACAAGAAGAACAATTTCCTACCAATAACACTAATTTTTAACTTAACAAAAAAAATATATATATATAGTAATATATAATAATATATATAATATTAGAATATTATTGCCGTTGTTTGTGCATTCAATTTTTTCTTTATAAACTGTACTATTCTATTGTAATTTCAATTTTTTTTGTTTAAAATTAAACTGTTTATTTTTTTTTAAGTTTATATTTTTCAGTTCAAAATTCATGTTTTTCGTCGAAAATTAAAGTATTTTATCGAAAGTTAAATTTTTCATCTGAAAATGTAACTATTCCACATTTGGTTAAATATTTTTAATTTTTTTTTTAGTTAAATATTCAACTATATCGTTGAAAATTTATTGGGTTTTCTTTTCTTGAAAAGTTACTGTTTTCAGTTAAAATTTCATGTTTTTTAGTATTAAATCATTTTTTAAATAAAGTTTAAGCATTCTATTTTCCATTAAAAATGTATCTTTTTCTAAGAAAATGCAACTATATGGTTGAAAGTTCATGTGTTTTGTTGGAAATTAAACCATTTTGTTGAACAAAATGTTTGTTGTTTTATTTTTATTCTGGTAATGTAACCGTTTTACAATATAAAATCCGTTACAAAAAGCCCAAACGACATAGCGCCCGCCCAATGAGAGTCGCACTCCGTGAACAAGGCCCGCGAATCAGAGAGCGAGCAGGGGCGTGTACATACTTACATCCATCGCGCTGAAGCGAGTTGCTCTCTGATTCGCGAACCCTTTTCACGGAGCGCGACTTTCACTGGACGGGCGTTTTGTCGTTTGGTCATTTCTGTTTTCAGTAGAAAATAATTGGTTTGGAAATTAAATTATTTGTTTGCAAATTCAATTTTTTGCTCGAAATTTTAAAAGTTTTGTTAAAACTTTGTTTTTTTGGGATTATAATTATTTTTTATCCGTGGCGATCCGGTGAGGCGTCATCTATTATCTCCATAGGTTGCCAGGTTACGGCCCGGTTTTAATTATTGCGTAACTCTCTCAATCTTGTGTCCTATATATATTTACATTCAGTTAATGATCACTTTCCTCTTTGCAATAAGTCTCATGAATCTAAGGTAATTCGGGATTTCAAAACCGGAATAAATTTGGGAAGTAGCTAGAACATCGTTCGTAAAGATGGCAGAGCTCGGGTTCGTGCTCCTGAATTTTCAGCTTTACAAGAGGCTTGGCTTGTAGCATTTAACAGAGCCGACTTACCGACATGCTTCGTTTGCATGTATTTCTTCTAGAAGAGAAATTGGCGGGGGCCAATGACCTGAGCTTGTCAGATCGGATGCGCGCTACGCAAGTTAACCAACTTAAAAATCAGTAGGGAAAGAGAGATGATGCTACAGACTGGAGCCGGGCGGCGAAGCCAAGATCGGTTCCTGTAGTTTAGTGAAACCCGGACGACGAAGTCAAGGTCCCTAAGCGCAACTGGTGGTCCTATTTAGTAATAGGGTTGAGATCCTGGAGGTATTCCTAGAGGATCGCGTGGCGTCGTCGAAAGTATCAAAAGGGTTTGAAAACTTAACAGTTTCCGACTTGGTTGGAGTGTGGAGACTGGGGAGCACAAGACTGGCTTCTCGGGGCGACTTTTTTTGGGTCTTAGGACGAGGAAATGGTGCTCTACCCACTTGCAGTCCTAGGCCCGGCAGAGCCGTATGACAGCGGGGTGATTTTAACTTTATTTTAGTAGCAGACTTTTAAACTTAAAACGTACATTTTGATTTGAAAGGATCGAGCTTTCTGTCTAATATAGATGAATTTTCAACGAAATAGTTAAATCTTAACCAAACGAGATTAATTCTCATCCCAGAATATAATAGTAGAATTTTCAAATCAAAAGACGAATTTTTAATACAAAACTTAAAACTTTCTGTACAAACTAGAAGAATATTCACGAAAATAGTTAAATTTAAAACCAAAAGAGATGCATTCTGGGTCAAAGATATAATAGGAGATTTTCAAAATTAAAAGATGAATTTTAATTTTTTTAAAAGCGAACATTCTGTCAAAAATAGAAAAATGGTCAAGAAAATAGTTAAATTTTTAAACAAACGAGATCTATTTAGGTTCAAAAATACAATGGTAGACCTTCAAAATTAAAAGATGAATTTTCAGTTCAAAAGATCGAGCATTCTGTCCAAAATAGAAAAATGGTGAACAAAATAGTTGAATTTTTAAAGAAGCGATATGAATTCTGGGCTAAAATTATAATAGTAGACTTTTAAAATTAAAAGACGAATGATGTAAAGATTTGGAAACACCAAACCAAACCATTCTTCGACCGACAATGCAATAATGAATTGTAGAAAAATTATTTCTTATGCCTTACGGTCACGGCAAAATAAAAACAAATTAGAGCTATCAATTGAACTCCATTTATATTTAGAACAAAAATTAAAACTTCGACGACGTTTCGGCATCACTGCGTGCCTTTTTCAGAGTATCTTAGTTTAAAACGATTTTTAAGCGAAACAACAATCATTCCAATTTTGGAGTCAATACGTGTCATTTTTTTTGTATCATATTTAAAATAGTTTATACGTTATTAAAGTTTAAAAAAAAGTAAGACTCCAAACAATTATTGAGGATGAGTAAAAAGAGAAAGCCTCATACAATTGAAGAGGCTTTTTTCAGCGTAAAAACTACATTATTAACGATTATGAAACCGTTGTAAGTGTTTTGTTCTAAAAATAAATGAAGTTGAATTGATAGCTCTATTTTTTTATATTTTTCCATGACCGTAAGACAAAAGAAAAATTATTTTTCTACAATTCATAAAAGACGAATTTTTTATTTAAACGATTGTACCTAGTAAACGGTGAACTTCGCATAAACCTCCCTGCGAGGTTGCGTGAACATTCCAATCATGTAACAAGAAGATTGCAAAAATGAACATTTGCAATGTGTTTGCAATGTTAGCTGCAATATTGCCTTCAAACAGTTTCGAAGTTAATTTATACTTCGTAGCAACGTGATTCACGATATTGCTTCTTTGCTGTTTTCATTCATATTCTTACCTCTTTGCGACGTGTTCCGCAATGTTGCATCCGCATCTTTTTTCCAGAATTTTGAAACCTATATTCGAGCTGGTATGCAAAGTTGAATCACTATCGTTCAAATCGATTTTTTTTAGAATAATTAATGCGATATCTCAAAACAACAAAGGTGCAATATCGCGAATCACCTTACGT
>NC_046662.1:130861930-130880726 GCF_010883055.1 Belonocnema kinseyi
CTGCATGCAATCTTTTTGTTACATGATTGGAAGGTTCGCGCAACCTCGCAACGAAGTTTACGGGAAGTTCACTGTTTACTGGGAACTTTCTACCCAAAATAGAAGAATATTCAAGAAAATAGTTGAATTTTACAACCAAACGAGATGAATTCTGGGCCAAAAATATAATAGTAGACTTTTAAAATTAAAAGATAAATTTTTAATCCAAAGGATTGAACTTTCTGTCCAAAATAGAAGAATGAGCAACAAAAACGTTGCATTTTTAAGGTTGTATGTAAATTCCATCCCCGTACAAATAGTAGAGTTCCGTGGGAACGTGTGCAACGTCGCAATTAAAACCTAACAAATGGTTGATTAACTGCCATGTGCGTTTGAATAGTTTGGTACAGCAGATAAGCTGGAGAGAGGTAACAGTGTTGCTGCTATGCGATATTGTTATGTTTATCAGTTTGAAAGTGACTAAAATTTCAATGTTTTTCATTGAATTATCTATGAAACTGGACGGTGGAAAAACTATATATATTCTTTTTTAAATTGTATTTTCAAGCAGCTCTAATACCGAAATTTTTTTAATTTCTCTATCAGTGCGTTTAATTACTATGAATTAAAATGTGAAGATTGCCTATGAACTGTTCATGAACTACATGTTAAAGTAGTCAATTTGACATTAATTATTTTCGCATCGGTATGGTTAAAAAATTTAAAATTATTTTAGCATGTAAATCATTATTTTATTTAAATATAGCTCTTTTTCAAAAAATGCAACCAGAGATTGATTTTTTTACATACAACCTTAGCCAAAAGAGATTTGTTATCAACCTAGAATTTTATAGTAGAATTTCCAAATTATAAGTTGATTTTTTTAATTCAAAAGATCGAACTTTTCACCCACAATAAAATAATGTTCAACAAAATAGTTGAATTCTTAACCAAACTAAATGAATTCTGGTTCTCTAATATAATAGCAGACTTTTAAAATTATAAAATGGTTTTTTAATTCAAACGATCGAACTGCTCCTCGACCGTCTGTCCAGACTGGCGCCTTCCCACTCCGCTACACCTCGAGTTTATTGACCCCTGAAACGAGGAGACTTTACCCCCCTATGTAAATACCCCCCCCCCTCCTATCTTTAATGACTAAAGCTAAAGCGAGCATCTGTATGTATGTCTATCTTATGTTTTCACGCACGCCTGGGGATAAATTTCTGAGAAAAGGTAGTCCCCTGACGTCTTTTCTTAAAATTAAAATTTACGACTATATTTTAATTATTTCAAATAGGAATTAAATCTCGTCAGAATTATGTTTTAATTAATTAGGTTCCTTCCAATGTTGAAATATAAATAATACAATTTATTTTCTAAAGATAGTGGTTGATAAATAAAAGAGAGTAGAATTACTATTAGGCCTAATAAAATATATTTATTCAGCAAATTTGAAAAAAATACATATAATTAGAAGTAGAAAACGAAAGGTTTATAACTATTTGAAATAAAATATGTCAGTAATGTTCTGGTATAAAAAATAGTTTTTAATAATTATATATATACACAAATTATACATTAGATATAAGGAAGGAGGCAAAAGGGTAAAAACTATGGATAGATGGATGGTTGAAAAAAGAGAGTTGTGTAGGATGGATGAAAAAGAAGGTTTTGCGTCTTGTAGAATACAAAAGTCAAGAAGTAGAAGTCGAAAGGAGAAGACGGAAACTGGAATGAGATGAGTAAAGACGGTGGTAATTAAGTTGGGAGGGTGGAAGAAGATTATATCAAAGTAATAATAATAATACAATATTTTTAAATAATATTTTTCTACAGTATAAACAGGAATATGAGGTAGGAATATTTTAAAATAAATCAGGGTAAAGGGATTTATAGGATGAAGAAGAAGATGAATTTTTATGGAATTTAGGTATTAAAGGATATGGCAAGCTACAACGAGAGATTTCTGACAGGAAGTAAGTGCGAAAAGATGAAGCTCGTTTTGAGGTTGTTGATGTATGGAGTCGAGAAGTGTCGATTCTCGGTGGGGAGACTGACCCATCGGGATATATGGCAAGAAGAAAATACGGGCAAGACCTCGTGAGAGATACTCTTTCGCTTTGGACTCTCTAAGGCGATACCATCATTTCTTGTAATACTGAGCTGTTGTCCCACTCATTTAGCGAGAGTGAATATCCCTAGATGGGCCTAACGCTCGTCGTGGTCTCTGGCGTTGCATTATCTATAAAAAAATAATAAGTATTAAATTTATATGGATTATCAAAAAATTTTATTTATACCTACTCATTTTGTCAAGGTGTATTTTGGTGATATGTTTCTAGAGGGTGGAAAATATAATCCGAAAAAATTAAAATGTTTAAAGTAAGCTATCTAAAATTATCTACAAAAATCGGTGTTTACAAGAGTAGTGAAATGATCTACATTGTTTCATATCCATAGGGTAGAGAATCATAATTATTTACCCTACGTCTCTTCATATCAACAACTTTGCAGATCTTTTTCTCATTGCGAGTAACTACCTAATGAAAGCGAGTAGTTCGAATCGCCAGAGACTTTACTTCCATAGGTTCCTTGTTGTCTGTCACAAGCTTCGTTGGTCTAATCCCCCAAGAGTGAGCCTACAGCTGGACTATATTCGCCCGGAGTTCTGCGAGTGACGATACCAACTCATGCTAAAAATTAAACTGATAATTCGGATCAAGATTTTTGTTGAAGAAAGAGTACCACTATCATTTTTATTTTCCGGAAGGTTAAATAAATTTGAAAATGCTGTATTAAAAATAACAGCTGAATAATTTCTATACTTGCGTCCAAAGCCGCTTTTTGTGCATGCTAAAGAAGACATACGAATATTCAAGGACTCTTTGGCGCCACACCCAGGAATCATGCCCAACTCTGTACTTCTTTCATATTTTGTAGCTTAGGATCCTCTGATCGATAATGTACAGGTCCGAAGGTCCAGAGAAGAATACTTTTTGGTTGATGTTGTGTCCAAGGCCGCGTTTCGTGCATTCTAAAGGAGACATACCGACATCCGAAGACTGTTTGGCGACACGCTCAGGGATTATGCCCAAGTCGGTGCCTCATTGATATTTTTTACTTGAGAACCCCTTGATCGAGAATATACATGTCTGAAGGTCGAGAGAGAAATACTTTTTCTTTGGTGCTACCTCAAGTCTTGCTGCCACCACTGTAAGACAGTCCTTGATGCTGCGATGAGTACCTGGCAATATTAGCTTTGATGTCACAGAGCTGTTTGGAAACCTTGGTATCTACTGGAAAATTCCCCACTACTTCAACAAGGGCAACTTCAACTGCTGAATGAGGAAGCAAATGAATCGATACTGGTGACAAAGACAAGATGGATTGATGAGGCTAGGAAGGGTCACATTAAGTCCATTTTAAAGTTCTTCGCTTAAATCGTACGCGTTCCGCATCTTCACAATCTCGGCAATTTTTACCGAATTGCTGGTGAAATAATAAACAGGTACCATGCACCAATTGAGATACAAGGTGCGAATGTAGAACTGGCCAGAGAATTGCTACAGAGAGCTCGGCACGTGAAAGTTGTTTAAGCCTTCGTAAAAGAGGAAAACCTGCAAGCCAGAAATGCTCAAGAGTCGATGCGCTTGAGTTCTCAGCATGTGCGAGACTTTCCTCGTTTAACGTTGGAATTTTTTAGACTTGACTTTTGGAGTTTATCAGGTCAACTGAGCTCTGGGATACATCCAAGGTAAGCTGCAAAGAGAGGAGCAGGGAGAGCTTCAAATAGAAGTCTTGCGGCATACGTAGATGATCTTAGAACCAGGATTGATAAGAGAGAGAGAGAGTCTTTTCACGACTCCTTTATGCGATAAAACATCAACTTTGGATTGCGTATGTGTCTACTGAAGACATGTAACATGACGCTCAAGATGAAAATGACCCTAATCCTATCTAAGGCTACTATTGTACGTGCCAATCTGGCGCACGAACTCTTGGCTCATATGTACATGTTGCTATCGTATTACGGTACATTGGCTATGCTCGATACATAAATAATGTTCGTTATCCTTCGACATCGCTTCACAATGTGGTCATGGAGGCTGCTCACAGACCAGAACAACAAAACCCAAACTAAACTGACCTTTTTGAGATTCACTATATTGAATCAGATTTTCCTGAAAGCCATTTGAGTATGCAAACGTAACGATATTTGGTGCTTCACAAGAGGTTATCAAGCCATTTCTAGAGCTTTTGAAATAATATTATTGATCAGCAGGTTAAAAACTACAAAATGTCAGTCGGATAGCCTACTGTGCATGATCTCTGACTGTTGCGCCCAATAGTTAACATTTCTCTTCCTTGAGACCCCGATATTATTGGTTAGTGGATCCAAAACTACAAAACGTCAGTCGGACAGCCTAGTGGGGATGACTTATGAACTTTGCGCCAAACAGGTACCACTTCTCATATTACTTTTTTAATATCAAGGAAAAAGGAACTTTCGTGATGCACTGACGGCTATCGTTGCGTTTTTCGACGTACGGACCTCGATATTATTCATCAGCAGGTGCGAAACTACAAAGTGTCAAACGGACAGTCTAGTGGACTGTTCCTATGAGCATTGCGCTAAACACTTGTTGAGTTTCGGTGGCACTTCTGTTTGCAGCATGAGAATCGAGCCGTTTGTACCGAAAACGTGTCCATTCTTTAAATGTTTAACATGGATTTTCGTGATCAAGAGACCAATATTTATTCATTTATTTTATATGTTGTAGATCATGACATCCCCGATAAAAAGTTCTTATGCCAAAGAGTAAAAAAATGTACTGTTCTTTGTTTGTATCGCATCAAAGGTCACTTTCCGTTCACTTTAGAGTATACATACCGACGCTCGAAAACTGTTTGGAGCCAAGCTCAGGGATCATGTTCAACTCTGTCGGCATGTCTCGTTATCATGTATGAAAACGGCTTTGGACGCAACACCCAAAAAATATTTTTCTTTGGACCTTTAGACCCGTACATTAGCGATCAGAGGGTCCTAAGCTACAAAATATGAAAGAAGTACAGAGTTGGGCCTGATTCCTGGGTGTGGTGCGAAAAAGTCCTCGAATGTCAGTATGTTTCCTTTAGCATGCACAAAAAGCGACTTTGGACGCAACACCAACGAAAAGTATTGTTATTTCGAGCTTCACACATGTACATTATCGACCAGAGGGTCCTAAGGTATAAAATATCAATGATGCGCGGAGTTGAACATAATCCCTAAACGTGGCCCCAAACATTCGTCGAGTTTCGGTATGTCTCCTTTAGCATCCACAAAAAGCAGTTTTGCACGCAAAACAAATGAAAAAGTATTCTTCTTTCGGTCTTCAGCACATATATTATTGATCAGGGGGTCCTAAACTACAAAATATCAAAGGGGCACAGAGCTGGGCATGATCGCTAAGTGCGGCGCCAACAGTTCTAGAATGTAGGTATGTCTCTTTTAGCATGCACCAAAAGCGGCTTTGCACGCAACACCAACGAAAAAGTATTCTTCTCTGGATCTACAGACACGTATATTATTAATTAGGGGGCCCTAAAATACAGAATATCATACTATTTCTGAGCGTGACAACAAACCGTCTTCAAGTGTCAGTATGTGTTCTTTAGCATGCACAAAAAGCGGCTTTGGATTCAAAACCAACGAAAAAGTATTCTTATCTCGTTCTTCAGATATGTACATTATTGACCAGAGGGTCCTAAAGTACTAAATATCAACGGGGCACAGAGCTGGGCATGATCCCTGAGCATGGCGCCAAACATTCGTCGAGTGTCGGTATGTTTCCTTAAGTATCCACAAAAAGCCGTTTTGGACGCAAAACCAACGAAAAATTATTCTTCTCGCGACCTACAGACATGTATATGATTGATCAGAGGGCCCTAAACCACAAAATATCAAAGGGGCACAGAGCTGGGCATGATCCCTGAAATGGCCGCGCTTAAGAGAGAAATTAGGAAATGGGAAGAAGTCAGGGAAAAACAACAAAAAAGGATGCAGTCACTCGAGTAAAGATTGAAAAAGCAGAAAAAGCCTGATTAAAAGGTAGAGGAGCTGGAAATAAGAATGAAAAAAATAGAAAGCTCAAACTGGGCGTTTGGAAGTGGGGAGAGTGGGAATAGGGAGAAAGAAAGGCTGAGAAAAATACAACAAAGAATAGAAAAGAAAGAGAGGGAAGAAAGAAAAAGAAACATAGTGATAAAGGGTATAAGATTAGAAGGGAAGGAGCTGAAGGATGAGGCGGACGAATTACTGAAAAGAATTGATTCTAAGGTAGGGATAGAGGAAGTACGAAATCTAGGAAGGGAAGAGATAAGAACGGAGATAATGGTACTCGTGAAACTAAAGAAATGTTAATATAAGAGGGAGGTAATGGAAAAGAATAGATTGTTATATGGAAGACCGGAGAGAATAGAGGATGATTTGACATGGGTAGAAATAAAGATGCAGTATAAATGAAGAAAAATAGCGGAAGAGGAAAAAAAGGGAAAGAGAACATGGGTTCAGTATGGGAGAATGCAGATAGACGGAGTATAGTGGGATTGGGATGAAGAAAGGAAAGAGATAGTAAGAAATGAGGTGTCGGAAAACTAGGAGAGGAGGAAACGGGAGATAGGAAAATAAGAAATAGTAAGAAGCAAAAGGAAACGAGAAACGAAAGCAGGTAAGAATGGAAGATATTTTACTGGAATATATCAGGATTGGAGAAAAGGGATAGGGAGTTTATGAGAAGAGGTAAAGATGGGAATAGAAAAGTGGAAGGTTGTAGGGGTTAATATGAACGGTAACATGCAGAAGAAAGTAGAGGAGATAAAAGAAATAATTGAAGAAAATAAAGAGGAGATTAGACTTACAATAGGCGGAGATTTCAATGAGAGAACAGGAGATAGGGTAGGAAGAGAATGGGGAGAAAAGAGAAGAAGTAAATTCAAAGATAAGGTACTGAATAGAGAGGGAAAGAAGTTGTTAAAGAACGGTAATTGATTATGCGATAGTGGATAACAAAATGTAGGAAAAGGGGATTGGTCAAGGCAGGGATGATGATTGTAAAGAGAGAAAAAGGAGGTCAGAAAGGAATTAAGAAAGTAGAGAAAAGAAAAAAGTAATGGGGAGGAATGGATAATGTGTAATCGAGTATGAAGAAAGTTAAAGATTATAGGGACGTGTGACACTGATGTCAACAGTGTATAAAGTATATGAAGCGGTTTTGTCGGAGAGATTGAAGAAAAAACTTGAGTAAAAAAAGATGGAGCCACTGACTCAGACAGGGTTTAGAAAAGGACAGGGGGTGATGCAAAACATATATGTTCTGAACTATCTAGTAAATAAGAGAATCAAAAAGGAAAAAGGGACAATGATAGTAATGTTCGTGAACCTAAAGGCGGCGTTTGACATCTACGAACAGGTGCTCTCTTTTTGATACCTGAGAATCGAATAAGGGCCAGTAAGTCAACCTGTTGTAAACACAATATAAATATCTGTCACAATTACATCAGAAATAGAAAAAGTAAACGAAAAACAGAATTCATAAAACAGCCTCGTTAAATGTAATGAATAATATTAGCATAACGTTTGTTCAACTTATCCAAATCGGTTTTTAAATTAATAGATAACTTTATTGTTTTTTAATATAAAGCATTTCTATAAATTCTCTCTTTCTCTCATTACTTTCACCATGAAAAATTTAAACATTATCCCAGTCAAACTCATGGTCAACATGAACAAATTCCTTGGTATTTCTGGCAAGAATACTCTTATAACAGCGTCCCAAACGAAAATTTCAAAATTATCCAAAGGATCTTTAAGAAAATGTATCACTGAATCCATTTTAAATGGTATACGGAAAATAGTATCAATTTTAAATAGTATATGGAAAGTAGTATAAATTTTAAATATTTAAACATAACTTCAGTAGTTTTAGAAAACTGACCAAAAAATTGAAGAACAAAAGTATCAAACGAAATATTTTTCGAACTCTTTCTGATTATCTGCAAGCAAATTATTACTTTTTTTTGATTTGTTGAACTCTAATTGCAATATGTTTCTCAATTAACTTTTGTGGATAATGATTCAGAAAAAGGATATTTTTAACAATATTTAAATTTCTGGTGTGAAATGAAAAATGGGACAAACCTAGAGCTTTTTCAACTAAGTTTTTGATTACTGCAATTTTGTTTTGAAAAAGACGAGCAGAAAGAAAATTTAAAATTCTACCTAAATATGCACTTTTTCTATACCAATTGGTAATAATATTACCATCCTATCCCTTGATTACTTCTATGTCCAAAACACTGATTCTATTATCCTGTTCTATTTCATGAGTAAATTGAAGTTTTGGATGAAAAATGTTAAAAGTATCAATGACCATCTGCAACTTTTCTAGAGCATCACATAATAAGGTATCGTCGACAAACCGAAAATAAAAAGGCAAAACAAAATCTAAATTCCCAAAAGCAAAAATCTCAAAACCTTCCATCGCTCTTTCTGCTAAAATCGGCGAAATGACTGAGCCTATGGGAGTACCAGACTTCTGTCTATAAAAAGAACCATTAAATTTAAAATAAGTTGAGTCCATAATAAAAACTATCCCTACGATAAAATTTTTTTGACATAATCGAGTACGAGTTTTTATATTATCCCATCTGTTTAAAATTGCCTGTTTAACGCATTTAAGGGGTATACTCGGAAACATTGCAATAACATCCAAATATATCATTACATGGTCATCTGGAACCGTTTTTTGAATAAAACTTTTTTGAAATTCCCAGCTATTTTTACATTAAATTTAGAAGTTGTGTTAGAGTCCTTGAGAATCAAATTGAAAAACTGTTCTAAAAATTTTGTGGGATTAATAATAGTTGAAATAACTATTCTTAGGGGATAGCTGTCTTTGTGAATTTTTCTCAAACCATAACATCTTTAAAGAACTGTGTCTTTAGTGTTAATATCAGTTCATCTTATATCCTTTCACAGAAGTCCTTTCTTTTTCCAATTGTCAAGCATCTTAAAAGTGTCTTAAAAGTGTTTCTAAGAAACTCTTTCGTCATTATGAGACCTTTAGAAATTTTACGATCAATATTACTGATATTCAAACAATTTTTATCAAAAAAACTCTTTCACAAGTGTAACACCTTGTTTTGGAAACCCTGCTGATCGACAATAGGAATTTAGTGTATATTTGATTCAACATATTTTACTACTTCCATCATTTGTTTTTCCTAACTTTTTATTACATGAATACTGAAGCCTTGACCTAATCTGAGAATATCTTTAACTGAATCGGGAATTTGAATATCTGTCAAATTCACAAACCTTTTTTCATATGATTCTTCAAAAATCATATGTAAATTAAAATTTTGCTCTTGAACATTAGTTTGCTGAAAATCTTTGATTAAGAAGAATCTGACGCTTTAAAACATCAATAATTTCATCTTGTTGTAAACAAAATTTGTTATCCAGAAAAAATATTTTTTTAATGTAAAACATCATTTCTTCTACATTCAATCAAAAATATTGTTTTAAAGAATACTGCCTCTTAATTTTTGATTGATATCACACCATAATTTATCCTTTCTGAACACCTCAGGACCATGTTTAACTCTAATCTGATAAAAAACATAATATTGTCAAAATTACTTCCAGTCCAAGTCAGCTAAATCAAGAAACAAGAATCAAACAGAAAAATTTGGACCAGAACGAACAAACAAAAAAATAAAAAAGTATGTAATCAAATAAAATTTAATGTGATTTTATCGTAATTTGAGGATAATAAAAATAAAAAAGACGAAAGAACGAAAGAAGGGGATGTGTTTGGCTGTCTTTTCATTTTTCTTTTCTCTTTTTTATTTTTGTCCGAAAATTATCTATTTTTTTTATAATTTCAGATTACAATAGGATTTTCGTTTTATTTTGTTTTGTTCTTGTTTGTTCGTTGTGCTCCTAATTTGTTCGTTGGATTCTTGTTTTTTTAAACAGGAGTTTGCGTCTAAGCATTAGACAACGATCAGCCCGTTGATTCTTTAAATGAAGTTATATACTCTGCAAATACATGGCAATCTTTATTACGGACTCCTCGCATAATACAATACAACTATCATAATCATCATCAGGCTGGACGACTAGACTGCAGTCTGGCCCGTATTTGTACATGAGAGAAAGCGAGAGAAGGGTTACCTGTCTCGGAATAGAATTTGAGGATGCCTGCCATAAATTTTACCACAGATAAATGTTTTAACCTTAAAAAAGATTGTTTAAACCATTCAGTATTATCTAAATAGCTAACAAACATTTACAGGTCTACCGCAGCGAGGCGGTAAAGATTGTCTGTAGAATATCCCAGCGTCACAGTACTGCCACCCTCTTATTTACCTGTATTACACTACCATCCATGATAACAATCTCTTTCAATCAGTTTCGTAAATTATGCAGTCCATGGCTCAAATGGCAAACGAAATGAAAGATAATCTGTGTAAAACATTAAAAAAGACTACTGACTGTTAAAAAGTTTTTTGGCAGCTTCGGTCCACATATTTAATTTAAAAATATGGCGGTCATTTGTTTTTAATCATTCTTTTCCAGAAAAAAACATTTTTCATATTTAAAAACTATAGTTCGGGCAAAATTTGAACGACAAATTGTTGGAAATCGGATTCTACGTTAAAATTTCCATTAGAAACTTACGGAGTAATCACAATACTTTTGTTTGCAGCGTTAAAATTTTAAAAAATGACATTAAGTTTTGCTGAAGGTGACTTCAAGCGCATCCCTAATAGCTCAAGTAGTATATTGCGCGCGAAGTTTAAAAATAAAATTCAAAATTGGCAAATAAATGTAAATAAATATATGTAATAATTTATATGTCTAATTTTACACAAATTTAATACCTTCTTCGATAAGAATAATTTGAAAAATGAGAATTCAAACAAATCCTTTACCTTTAGTTCTGACATCTCGTATCGTAACCTCAAGGACACTGCTTGACTCCTCTCACTTGCATCGCAGCTTTGTTGTCTGGGGTTTCCACTGCGTGGCGCTAGCATCCAGACAAAATTCTTAAAGTTACCGACGGAACGCTTATTAACTGCTACTAAAAGAAGATGCACGTGAAGGCGCCTTCGGCCCATGTCAATGACAGGTATTTTATTTTTTAAAGTTTTTAACGCTGCAAGAAAAAATATTGCGATTACTCCGTAAATTTCTAATGCAAATTTTAATGTAGAGTCCGAATAGGGGTACTTTGTAGAGGCTTCTTTCAGTTCCTTCGGTCCGCCAGGGTTCAAAGTAATATCAGGACATATGACTGTGTATTCTGCGCGTAGAATACACAGTCGTATGTCCTGATATTACTTTGAACCCTGGCGGACCGAAGGAACCGAAAGAAGCCTCTACAAAGTACCCTATTCGGACTCTAAATTAAAATTTGCATTAGAAACTCACGGAGTAATCGCAATATTTTGTGTGTGGATAAGACCGGCTACTTTAATTTTCAACACAGATCCACACAATAAAAAAGGGACGCATTGGGTAGCTATTCATATTGAGCGAAATGGCCACGGAACATATTTTGACAGCTATGGCCTACCGCCTCTTATTCCTCAACATCTTCATCGTCTGCGAGGAAACTGTACCCTATTCCAATAGGGTATCTCGTAGAAAAAGATCCCCTTGTATCGAATTTTTATAAAATGATTTTATAAAAATATAAGATTAAATAGAAAATTTTGCACAATCCTAAAGACAGTTTGCGAGGTGATGATTATAATAAAGGATCTATTAATTCAGATCTTGAATCCTGGGTTCAATCTTGCTCTTCATAACTTGATGCTTTACATCTAACGTAGTGTACTCACATTTAATACTGCGCGCTGTGTGTTAATTTTAAAGTGTTTATCCCTATTATAAATACCTATATAGTTCACTAATAGGATTTTATATAAGGATCCTATAAGTGACCTATATAGGGTCACCTATATAGGTCAGTATAGGAGTCACCCATAGGAAACAAAACAGCTTCCTGTATAGGACACTATATAGAATCCTATTAGTGACATATATAGGACAGATGATGAACCGGAAGTGTTCCGCAGTAGTTTCCTATAGCAGATACAGCTGCGCAGTCGTTATTTTTGACGATGCGATTCCCTAGCATTGGGAACCTGTATAGGTTCTTATATGGATTCTAAGGTAGGACAAAGGAACCCTTACCATAAAATCATTTAGGATTCTATAAAGGATCCTATGCAGGAAGCTGTTTCCTTTCCTATAGGTGGCACCTATACTGACCTATATAGGATTCTATATGGGTCACTTATAGCATCCTAATATAGAATCCTATTAGTGGCCTTTACAGGCACCTATATAGGTATTTTCAGTAGGGATCAATATGTATTTTTGCGATATGTTCTTATTATTTTCTATAAATCTTCAAGTCTCTCTCTCTTTCATGCTGCGTCACTTATACATGGTTTTAATTTTAAGTTTGATTGAAAATTCTCGTTTGAAAGAGTGGAAAATGTGTGATTTATTCAATGAAATAAAATGATGTCCCAGTAAATATATTTTAATAGGTTTAAATGTAATCCTAATCTCTTCTTTTCGCTATTTTCTAGGTCAACAATATAATAGTAGACTTTTAAAATTAAAATATCAATTTATAATTCAACATATCGAACTTTGTGCCCATAATCGAAGAATGTTCAACAAAATAGTTGTATTTTTAGCTAAAATAGATTAATTCTCAACACAGAACTTGATAGTAGAATATTCAAATTAAACGACTAGTACTTGTGAATATTTATACACCTGCGCGGTGCATTGTCTCGTGCGTGCATGCAAGAGAGTACTTATACTCAATCGGAAAGTTCGGTTGTGTCTCGTGTTTGCGTACATTGCCGAACCAGTAGACTACCCGAATGGTGTTATAAAGGGATACTAAATTTGGTAACGAGAATGAATCGAAAAGATAGGTGCAAAGTAAAAAGAAAAGAAAACAGAAGTTTTGTTATTTTGTGTAGAATCTTAACGATTGCTTTGTCAGGTTTCGATTTTACGTTTCCCATGTGGAAAACGGCCCTGTTCAGCCCTCTTAGGATGATTTCCGCCGGCAGAGGCTTGTGCCGGTGATCCACACAGAAAAATTCTACCAATAATGAATTTCTGTCGAAAATTCTACGACACTTTTGAAATTAAGAATCTCAAGATATGGTGGCTCCAGAGGGGCCCAGGGGCTCGAGGGGGGAGCTCGGTTGCCCCCACGGATCAACGATTAACATTTCTCAGTCTAATATGTACATATTTGATATCCTACTAGTATATATGTATATATATAATTAATTAATTAATTAAAAGTTTGTCATAAGGACAACCGCAAGATTTCGTCAGAAGCGGGTGCTAATCTGAAAAACTGCACCCGAATACAGCGAAATCGCGGTAAAATTTCAATCATAACCACACCTCACGATCGTGAGATAGGTGGTTACAGTCTGTGACGGAATCAATACGACGATCTTGCAAAAGTCTCGTGCACTCTGAGGACACGGAGCGTAACAAGGTCGACCGCCTGTTGTATTTTCCCGCAAGTGTTTTAGCAGATTGTTGACACGCCTAGAACCTTTTTAGGCTATTAACCAACGAAAGTTTGGCACCCCCAAGAGTGCCGATGATAAGGACGATTAGTTTAACCGAATATTGCGGGTGCAATCGTAGCGAATCCCTTATAAGGTCTCTATACGTGTTTTTCTTTTCATTCTCCTTGGCTATGATTTTTTTGTCAGCTAGTGCCAAAAATTCGATAACGAACATGCTTCGCTTTTCGAAGTCAAGAAAAACAACGTCAGATCTCGAAATTGACTCTATTTTTCTAGGAGCGTTTAACGGAGCGATATTAAGGTTAATGCCGTAAGATTATCAGAGATGGTAATAAAGTACTCTTGACATGCCAAAATAAAACACTCCGTGCCCGACTACAATCCGGGTGATTTAAGGAAAGCAAAAGTTAGCTAATACGACATTTACTGATCCACCACATTTGTGTGGAAGATGCCGTGCATCCTCTTATCGAGGACCTGTTCGCAAAAGTTTTTCTCCTGTGCTTCCTTATCCGGCATTTTTCTCAGCCCTGATACTAAAGTTAATTCCGCGTGTTTCAGCAGCCTCCTCCGCTTCTTTGTGCAGAAACGCTCCTTTGTCCACTTCTTCGTGCTTCATGACCATTTTAAGAAAAGGGTCTCTTCCATTTGCGACTTTATAGGTTGTACTCAGAATAATCCTGTTGTGAAGTCATTCAAAATTCAATATTCCGCGACCACCTTGACGGCGTGAGATGTAGAGACGTAGAACAGAAGACTTAAGATGCGTGCTTTTTTTCATGTGCATAACCTTTAGTGTCCCGATATCAAGGAATCTAAAATCGTTCTTCGTCCATGCAACCACTCCTAATGAATACAGTACTACCAGGACGGCAAGAATGTTTATTGCAGATACTTTGTTCATCGCTGACAGTTGGGAAGAGCAAATCTGCTGGATGAGATGTTTGTTTCTGCTTCGGAAAGTATCCTTTATAAATGTCACATACTGAATGTGGCTCTGTGGGACACCTAGGTCTCTTCAGCGCAAAGGTGTCGAATAGCGCTTTTTTCCTCGCTTCAAATAAACCTTGGCGCATTTTCCGAACCCAAATTCTATTCCAATTTCCTTAGTGTATCCTTTTACAATCCCTATGGGTAGATATAGTTGCTCTTTGTTTTTAGCGTAGATCTTAAAATCATCTATGTAAAATAGGTCAGCCGCAAAAGTACCCATGGGAATCGCGAAGCCATTAACGAGCTAGCTGATTACCTGCCCAACCGCCTACGTGGAATGACCGTAATTACCGAGTCCATCGGTTGTGTTCTTCCAACCCACGAACCACCCACGAAGGTCGTGGATTATTATTTTGTGGCGCCAGATAGGGTTACCCCTATCCGAGTCCCATTGGTTCTAATGATACCCCAAAATTGGAAGGCTGTCTGATTCCTGACTTGCCCATAACGCTCATGAGACAGAAAATAGGTACGCGGTCACGCGAATGAGATAGAGCACTCCGAACGACGATTATGGTTGGTAAGTTCTTTAGATATTTTCATGAATTAAGAATTTTATTAAAAAGTAAGAAGAATTACATTGCGTATCATCTGAAAAGTCTGAAAAATCAATCTAACCATTCAAAATCACATTATCACACAAAATTAATTTGTCTGGATTGAGCCGATAAGCAATTACTGTGCGGATGTCCGCAGTCATCCCAATATGGCTGCTCGACACACCCGTGCGTGTACTAACGCTGCGTAGCGTTCATCATCGCGTACACACACTCCCTTCGCTTTTTCGAATTTTTGGGTCATCCTGCTCAACTATTCTAAAGCCACACTTTGAGCCGGAAGTGTCCTAACATAGCGGGGTCGCGCGATTCTCGAGCCGTACTACCGAGCCCTCTCTACAAAAACTTAGGCGACTTACCTCGGCCACTTACATTTAGGCCACTTACCTCGAAGCCATTCGGCCAGCTCCTTTTTTCCTGGTATTCCATCCTTTCAATGGTTCCTAGGATCTTTTCAATATTCTTTCTTCCGGAAACCTCCAGAAGATGTCGAGCCAAGAACGCAAGTATCAGTTCCCGTGTCGGCTGCCGTCTTCCTTTCGACTTTTATAATTGCAGCGGCAGACATGATGATTGGCCAGTTGTAACGGGAAGGATCCAATGCGGTGACTTTGCCAATGTGTGCCTCTGTACTAGCGTCCGCCGCGTTAATTGATTCCATCCTACGGACTACTGAAGTTCCCAATGGCTGCCTAAGTGCTAGTCATTGAATGGTCGCGTCGAGTTCCGGCCGATGTGTGGTTGCTTCACAACGTAGTGATGCAAGGTTCGTTCGGTTTAACACAGTGATCCGTCCAGTGCTGCTACTCGACGTTGGTCGCAGAACTACTGCGCCTTGTTGCTCGTGCCTGATCGATGGTTTCGGTAGCCACACTTTGTTGGCCGACTCACGATGACATTTGCCTATTGTTGACCACCTGTTAGTGTTCATGCGTTGACATTTAGGGGTATCTTCTCTCCGGCCTTAATTGAAAAAAAGTCCGTATAAAGATGTGTTCGTCGTTTTCGATGTCTCAGGTATTCTTCAGGTTTGTGTTCCAGACTCGACTCAGACATATTTCATTTTGGTGCTCAAAATGAATACAATGTTTAACAAAATATGCTTGGACTGGGATGCACTGGGGGTGTGACGATGATCGCCATCCTAACACGAGTAAATTATACTAAAACTACCACTTAATCTAGACTCGGATGTTGGCTAGACGGTAAGTCATTTAATTTTATTTCTGTCAGTCCTCTGACTTTAATTTCCGTGATTGGTTACGGCTTCGGCGAACCCCCGGAAAACTATTATTACTTTATGTGAAAACAACGTTACAATATATATATATATATATATATATCCGAAGATTTTCAAATGGGAAGAGTTGCACCCAAATTTGTCCCTCGCCTTCTCACAGGCGAGAAAAGGAAGCGTGGACTTCAGGCATGTTTTGAGCTATCTCCGCTCTCTTCATAAAGCAGTTATGGACCAAAAATGCTATCCAAAAATGATTCGTGACAAATTTGTAGATATTTCAAAATGCACAATTTTTGTCAATACACATTTTCACCTATTTTGCATAGTTTAACCGCAACATTAAATTTTTGATTTTCAATTATTGTTTTATGCTAAAAATTTTGTGTTTTGTGTAAAATGTTGATTTTCGTGTGTTTTTTGAAAGTTTGCAAATGCTATAACTCTGGTAAATTTTGTTTTTATAAAAAAAGTCATTAGGATGAATTGATTGTCTGAATGAATACTATGAGTATCCGTACAGACATTTTTTGAATTTTGAAAAAAGGAAGTCTTAAAAATTTTCAAGATACGCTCGCTTTTTGAATTTTCACCCAAAATGTCTGGCTAACTAACTTGACCTTTATTTCAGGACACTAAAAGAGTATACTAAATTCCAATGCAATCTGTCTATTCTTTTGAAAGTTATCGCGCTAACAAACTAAAAATCTACAGATCTACACAAACACAGTAGGCAGACACATTCGTAAAAACCTGAGTAAATGTATAGGGCGGGTTCTGGCTCACGATTCCTACCTTACCAGCATCGAGAAGCTTCGACCTGTAGTGGTTCGTATCCGAGCTAAATTTTCTGGAAAAAAGGGTTCGTGTCCGTGATAAGCATCAAGAAAGTTCTCGAAGGATCCTGATGACGTCACGATTACACAACAGCCTGTAGACAAATTCACTAACACAGGTTAAAGGTTATTGTGAGAAAAACAGGGACGATTTATTGCTTCCTGATAGATAAGATGTACGTTAAATGCATAAAAGATGCAGGTGGATAGGTGAAATTTTATATGTAGAGCTACGTATGGCATCCTGTTATAACTATTTATTTGATTTATTGCTTCCTGATAGATGATGCTCTTAGCTAAAAATTCCCGCCTTTATTTGTTTAATGCGCAAAAGGTGGAGGTGGGCAGAAAAATTTGACATGAGGGTTATGCATGGCATCCTGTTTTTCTTATTAATTTGATTTGAAAATTCCTGATAGATATGTATTAAAAATACATATATTCAAAGTTAATTGAAGGTATACAAAAATTAATATAGGTTATAGAAATCCAGGATGATATATTGCTTTCTAGCTAGCTAATTTATTTCAGAGACCATAGAAATCTACCTTACCGATATTATATAGATGTAGTGGTTTATGCTATTTTTCCAGAATATTCTCAATGACGTCACAAATTTCTACTACGAAATTTTTTCGTAAACAACTTCAAGGTTATTTTTAATGTTGCTTTACTTTCTTTTTTGCGTTTTTCAATATTATATACCGCACGTGTCGATTTTAACTTAGAACCTTCTAGAACAATTAGACAAAGAGGGAGATATATTAATCGATAAGGATGGTAAATGATATGCTGCATGTATAGTTTACGGAGAAAGAGAGATGCCTCATCAAAATGAATTACATCATATAAACAGTTTTGCACGAATCTTGAAGAATGCCAACAGATTCTTAAGAGATCCTTTTAAAAATAGTGAGTTACTGTAACAGATTTAGACTTGATACCAGTCAGCCTTGTAGTATTGAATCAACTATTTAGAGATGAAGAATGTATAATTTGAAAGCTCTTGTTAGAATTCACGTACTTGCAATAAAGTATGAAGAATGATACGAATAAATTCAGCCATATTAAAATTTAGTGTGAGGAAACTGTAAATCAAATATAGAAAAAAAATGATACAGTGATGACATGAACATCTACTTTCTGGAACTCTTAAATGAAAAATTTATTGATATAAAAAAATTAAAAAATACAAAAATAATAATATTGTATATAGAAATCGAGTTTATTTTTAATGTTGCATTACTTTTTTGCGTTTTTCCATATTATATACTACAAGTGTCGATTATAACTTGGAACCTTCTAGATAATTGCAACAAAGAGAGGATATAAATAGATAAAGATGGTAATTCATATGCAGCAGGTATAGTTTAGGGAGAAAAAGAGATGGAAAGAGAAAGATAGAGAGAGCTATGTATTAAAAAATGTTTTAATTCGACAGTGGATTACTGTAACAGATTTGGAATTTTATATTGATATAGCTAGGATGTCAATTCAGCCATTTGAGATGAAGAAAATACAATTTGAAAATAAAATAAATCAGCTCCATAAATATTAGA
>NC_046662.1:130880826-130882251 GCF_010883055.1 Belonocnema kinseyi
ATAGTTGATGAAACTATTTCAAATTAGTTAATGCAACTTCCTTTCACTAAAATGAGATCCTGGGTTAACAATAATTATTATAGAGTGCGCCACAGTCAGATACGCTGATTTTTCTTCTCGTTGTAAATATAGGATGGCGATGAGGAAAAGGAAGAGGAGGATACAATAATATTACAGTTCAGCAATTACTGAAAATATTAGATTTAGATGTAAAAATAAAGGAACACATTGTCTTCCAAACAACACCAAAAACTAAAGGAACTGCAGGTAGTAATGCCTTGTTTCTAACTACTAGGTGTATCTCCACTCTCGATGCTACATTCTGCGCTGAGCTTGATAAATCACCATCCTCATATATCAAATACATTTAAGTCTTAAATCAATGTGTAATTTAATAATGCTGTTCGTGAAGTATCAATGATATTAAAGTACGCTGTTATATAACAGTTGCATATAATTATTTTTTTCATAAAACCAACATTTACTTTCTTAAGTAAATCCAGTTAAACAGCTAATTATTTCTGATTACCAAAATCATGAACAAACTTCCGATTTAACTATGTCAACTTAGTAAATAAAAACTTAATTTGATTAAGAAGAGGTCTTTGGTTAATGAAGATTATGATGCAGTGCACCACCGCCAGGTACTCTGCTCTTCATATAGTTGTAACCACGCTTCATATGTTAAATCTTGATTTTTCCTAAATCAAGGTAAGTAAACTATCGAAAATGTATGTGGAAAAACGAGAAAGAATAGAGGTGCAGGAGGAGGAGGAGGAGGAGTAGGAGGAGAATTCAGTAATGATGTAGTTAAGACAATTAGGTATTGCAAATATTAGATTTAATGATAATATCATCTGAATTGTATGTTGTGTGACATTTGGACGTACAAATAAAAGAAGCGCGACAGCTTTAAAATAACAAAAAAAACCTAATGAAACTGTAGGATAACACCCTGTTTGTGCATACTAAATGTATCTCCATTCTTTATACTACACTCTGCGATGAGCTTGATGAATCCAGTTAAATAAATAAGGATTTCTTATTAATAGAATCAACAAAATAATTTTGTCTCAACTATGTCAACTTAGTAAACGAAAATTTAGTATAATTAACGAGAGATCTTTGGTTTACAAAGATTATCATAGAGAGCACAACAATCAGATTTGCTGCTATTTTTATAGTTGTAACCACACTTTTTCTCCGGTCGAATCTTGAACTATACTGAATCAAGTTAAATAAGCTCTTAAAATACAAATATAACAGGTTCTGAAAATATTAGATGGAATGACAACTTATACTAAATCTGCAGTTTTATAAGCTGATTTCTTAAAGTACAATTAATTCAGGTGAAGGAATCAATAAATACACATACATTTTGAAAATTAAATTTTAATTAACTTATTTCGTTACAATAAACGTTTA
>NC_046662.1:130882351-130891651 GCF_010883055.1 Belonocnema kinseyi
GCTTACTTTGTATAGTGTTGGTTTCGTTCCATCATTGTGAAAAAATATTAATAACAAAGAATCTTGAATAAATAATCTCAAAATGTTAATTACATTGAACTAGTTTCTAAACATAAAGAATTATTCAATAATTCCAACCTCCCGCATTTCATTAACAATTGAAATAATTCCGTGTATATTATTTACGTTTCCAGCTAGTTGATCTAGTAAAAGAAAGCGCAGTCGATCCACAAACTTATTTGGATCTTCCCAGTCATCTTACATTTTAGATTTTGCTTTTATTTTATATTCAAAGGAAAGGTATAAAGAACCGTCATATTGTCATATTGGCCAAATTCTTCTTCTGGCTCTACTTTTTGCTTCTTCACAAGTGTTTCCCCTTCATCTTTATACTTATGAGTAATGCATGATAGATTCCTCAGTGGGAAGAATTCTGTTTCCATGCTTTCTCAAAAGTTTGTTTCTGGTCCAGTTTGAAAAGGTCTTGTGCATTCGGGGAATTGCTTTCCTCTTATTATCAGTCCGAGAAGGAGGAGGAGGAGGAGGAGGAGGAGGAGGATATATAAACTCAGATTCCATGAACAGTTATTTTTATTGTGTCAGTAGCAAGATGACTAGCACTTGTTCAAATTGTTCCAGAACTTACTAAAGACTTGATCATTCAAAAAGACATGAGAAATACTCTTGCTCAGCCAAGAATCATAAGCAGGATGAAAGAGATTTTCATCAAATTTCAAAGGTAACTCGAAGTTTAAGACCAATGCAAGAATCTGACAGTCGAACTGATAATGAGAGGAAAGCAATTCCTCGAAAGCTTAAGATTTTTTCAAACTGGACCAGAAACAAGCTATTCAGATGGCATGGAAAAACAATTCTCTCCACTGAGGAATGTATCATGCATTACTCATAAGTTTAAAGATGAAGAGGAAACACTTGTGAAGAAGCAAAAAGTAGAGCCAGAAAAAGAATTTGGCCAATATGGCGGTTCTTCATACGTAATAAAAAATGATGCTGCTGATGAGGATATTAATGAACATGATAATGACTATGATAAGAAGGAAGATGATGCGGAAAGTGACCTTTCCTTAGAATATAAAATAAAAGCAAAATCTAAAATGTTAGATGACTATTTTTTAACATTGATGGAACGAAACCAACACTGTACAAAGTAAGCAATAAGTTTAAAATTCTATATATATAATTTTTATACGTTTATTGTAATGAAATAAGTTAAATAAATTTAATTTTCAAAATGTATGTGTATTTATTGATTCCTTCACCTAAATTAACAGTAGTTTAGGAAATCAGCTTATAAAACTGAAAATTTAGTATAAGTTGTAATTCCATCTAATATTTTCAGAACCTATATACCTACTCCAAATCATTATCATATCCTCCTCAACCCCCTATATTATTTTCTGATTCTTCTACATGTATTTTAAGAGCTTATTTAACTTGATTTAGTATAGTTCAAGATTCAACCGGAGATAAAGCGTGGTTACAACTATAAAAAAGCAGCAAATCTGATTGTGGTGCTCTCTATGATAATCTCTGTAAACCAAAGATCTCTCGTTAATTAAACTAAATTTTTGTTTAATAAGTTGACATAGTTGAGACAAAAGTATGTTCACGATTCTATTAATAAAAAATCCTTATCTATTTAACTGGATTCATCAAGCTCATCGCAGAGTGCAGTATAAAGAATGGAGATACATTTAGTACGCACAAACAGGGTGTTACCCTACAGTTTCATTAAGTTTTTTTGTGTTATTTTCAAGATGTTACGCTTCTTTTATTTGCACGTCCAAACGTCACACAACATACAATTCAGATGATATAATCATTCAATCTAATATTTGCAGTACCTACTTGTCTTAACTACATCATTACTGAATTTTTCTCCTCCTCCTCCTCCACCTCTATTCTTTCTCGTTCTTCCACATACATTTTCGATAGTTTACTTACCTTGATTTAGGAAAAATCAAGATAACCATATGAAGCGTGGTTACAACTATATGAAGAGCTGCGTACCTGGTGGTGGTGCACTGGATCATAATATAATATAATATTATTTGCAACTGTTATATAACAGCAGACTTCAATATCATTGATACTTCACGAACAGCATTATTGAATTACATATTGATTTAAGACTTAAATGTAGTTGATATATGAGGATGGTGATTTATCCAGCTCAGCGCAGAATGAAGCATCGAGAGTGGAGATACACCTAGTTTTTGGTGCTGTTTCGAAGACAATGTGCTCCTTTATTTTTACATCTAAATTTAAGATTTTCAGTAACTACTTAAATGGGTTTACTTAACTTTAATGGGTTCACTTAACTAAAATTTAAAACAAACAGTTGGTTCTAAGAAAAACCAAGATTTTTAGTTGTTATACATAATAGTACATTTTAATATACGTGTTCAATACTTCACTTTTAATGCTTGATTCACAGTTTCTTTTTATTCAATTTAAATACTGCTCAATTTATTTTTGTTATTTATGATGCTTTATTTTAATATTTGAAGTAAATAAATTTAATCTTTGTTCGCAGATCACTCTATTATGTGAAAGATGATTTTAACGTTTCTTAGTCAACTCTAATATTTATGGAGCTGATTTATTTTATTTTCAAATTGTATTTTCTTCATCTCAAATGGATCAATTGACATTCTAGCTATATCAATACAAAATTCTAAATCTGTTACAGTGCTTCACTGTCGAATTAAAACATTTTTTAATACATAGCTCTCTCTATCTCTCTCTACCTCTCTCTTTCCATCTCTTTTTCTCCCTAAACTATACCTGCTGCATATGAATTACCAACTTTACCTATTTATATCCTCTATTTGTTGTAATTACCTAGAAGGTTCCAAGTTATAATCGACACGTGTGGTATATAATATTAAAAAGCGAAAAAAAGTTATGCAACATTAAAAATAACCTTGAAGTTGTTTTCGAAGAAAATTGCGTAGTAGGAGTTCGAGGACGTCATTGGGAATATTCTGGAAACGTAGCATAAACCACTACATCTATAGAATATCGGTAAGGCAGATTTCTATGGTCTCTGAATTGAATTAGCTAGCTAGAAAGAAATAAATCATCCTCGATTTCTATAAAATATATTGATCTTTGTATGTTAATTATTTATGTTGCTTTATTTCAAGTACGTAAATTCTAATAAGAACTTTCAAATTATACGTTCTTCATCTCAAAATAGTTGATTCAATACTACGTGGCTATTTGGTATTAATTCTAAATCTGCCACTGTTTGTAAAAGGATCTCTTCAGAATCTGTTGGCATTGTCCAAGATTCGTGCACAATTTTTTTATATGATGTAATTCATTTTCATGAGGCATGCTGTGAGATTTGTAACTGGTTTCAAGTCGCTCAATCGGAAATCCTTCTGCAGTCTTGAAAATTTTAGAAAATTATTTTCGATTTAAAACACTTTTTAATACATAACTATCTCTCTCCTTATCTATTAATATATACCTCTCTTTGTCTGATTGTTCTAGAAGGTTCTAAATTAGAATCGACATATCTAAATATGTTTAAAATATAACGTTTTTGAAGCTTAAAAAGTGTAATGTGCAATTGAAAAATAACCATGAAGTTGTTTACAAATAAAATTGCGCAGTATAATTTCATGATGTCATTAGGAATATTCTGGAAATATAGCACGTATCAGCCACTACAGCTGTAGAATATCGGTAAGGTAGGTTTCCAAAGTTTGGTTTTTATGATCTCTGAAATAAATTATTCAACTAGAAAGCAATATATTATCCTCTATTTCTATATACTATATTATTTTTGTATTTTATAATTTTTTCATACCAATAAATGTTTAATTTAAGAGTTCCAGAAAGTAAATGTCCATGTCATCACTGCATCATTTTTTTCCTATGTTTAACTCACAGATTCTTACACTAAATTTTAATATGGCTGAATTTATTCTTATCATTCTTCATACTTTATTGCAAGTACGTAAATTGTAACAAGAGCTTTGAAATTATACGTTCTTCATCTCTAAATAGTTGATTCAATACTACTAGGCTACCTGGTATTAAGTCTAAATCTGTTACAGTAACTCACTATTTTTAAAAGGATCTCTAAAGAATCTGTTGGCATTTTTCAAGATTCGTGAAAAAATGTTTATATGATGTAATTCATTTTGATGAGGCATATTGTGAGATTTGTAACTGTTTTTGTGTTTTGTGTTGAAACATTTTTTAATACATAGCTCTCTCTATCTCTCTTTCTCCCTAAACTATAAATGCTGCATATCATTTACCATCCTTATCCAATAATATATCTCCCTTTTTGTCTAATTGTTCTAGAAGGTTCTAAGTTAAAATCGACACGTGCGGTATATAATATTGAAAAACGCAAAAAAGAAAGTAAAGCAACATTAAAAATAACCTTGAAGTTGTTTACGAAAAAATTTCGTAGTAGAAATTTGTGACGTCATTGAGAATATTCTGGAAAAATAGCATAAACCACTACATCTATAGAATATCGGTAAGGTAGATTTCTATGGTCTCTGAATTAAATTAGCTAGTTAGAAAGCAATATATTATCCTGGATTTCTATAACCTATATTAATTTTTGTATTTTTTAATTTCCATTTGACTAAATTTGGATTTAAAAGTTCCACAAAGTAGATGTTCACGTGATCACTGTATCATTTTTTTCCAATGTTTGATACACAGTTTCCTTGTATTGCATTTTAATACAACTGAATTATTTTCTTTATTTATGTTGCTTTATTTTAATGTTTGAAGTAAATTGAATCTTTTTTAGCATATTACTCTATTATGTGAAAAAGATTTCAACGTTTCTTCGTCAAACTCTAATATTTATAGAGCTGATTTTATTTGATAAATTCTATCAAGCGTTTTCAAATTGTATTTTCTTCATCTCAAATGGTTGATTTGACATCCTAGCTATATCAATATAAAATTCTAACATATGTTACAGTGCTCAACTGTATGTACTCGGACCTCTTAAGAATCTATTGGTATTTTTAAAGTCTCTCAATCGAAAAGCCTTCTGCAATATCACAAAAATTACTTTTGATTATAAACATTTTTCAATATATAGCTCTCCATCTCTCTTATTCCCTAAACTATACATGCTGCATATCATTTACCATCCTTACCTAGTTGTATATCCCTTCTTTGTCAAAATATTCTAGAACCTGCTAGATTATAATCCACACGTGCGGGTATAATTTTTTAACATCGCAAAAATGTAATGCGTCATTGAAAATAACCTTGAAGTTCTTTGCGAAAAAATTGCGCAGTAGAAATTTGATGTTATTAGTTATAAAAGATTCAGCATTATAGAAAAAATGTTAACGCTGAATTAAATCATCCTTGATTTTCTATAGACTGTATTATATAATAGCCTCAGTGGATGATTGAAAAAATTCAAATATTTTATTATATTAATTTGTTGCATTTTAAAACTTTATGTTTAAATCTTTACCATTTAAAAGGTAAAAAACTGGCCTTTCTAAATAAGAGCTGAAAAGCGAGCATATATCTATGGATAAAAAAGCATGTGACCTCAGCTCGAATATCGATGCATGACATAAGGAGCAATAAGCGTCGGGCAGTGTACTCTTGGTATTTACTAAACGTCCATGAACGCTCTCGAATTAAATTAATGCTGTCTATAATCTCTCTCTCGAGTCTCGAAATTGTTTTCAGTATCTTGTTACATATACCTCGTCCAGAGGTTGACGGACCTTGCATATGGAAAAGAATGAATACGAAAGCGAACGATTGCGAGCTGTAAAAAGAAGAGATCTCTCTACAGAAGGATATCATAGGATAATGAAATGTGTGCAGCCTCAGACTGCTGATGTATGAATGCTTCTGCGAGTTTAAACGCGTGCGGCTGTTATCTCTCGTCCTTGCTCACTACTTGATACCAGAATAAAGCGACAAGCATCCCTGAGTATAAGACCTACCATAAGAAATGCTTTTTTGTTCCTTTCTTATCTTCGATTAACTTTAAATATATTTTTTTTAATTATAATTGTTTCTTGAAGATTCAAGATTGCAGAAGAAGCATTACAATAGTTTCCGCGGCAGATTTCGCCAACAGTAAACCAAATTTCACAGCTGCGCTTTACTCTCGACAATTGGCCATCACGTTTGCGGCGAAATGGAAAAAGTTGTTTCACTACAAAAATTCTCGCGAATGAACCGATGTACTCACAGCGACAGAACTTCGTACACTTAATCAGGAGATGCCTTCCTAAATGACACCTTGTCGAACAATGAGTTTCCCCACTCTTTCTCCGCGCTACAACCCAATTCCCGTTACTTTTGGGTCCCCCCTCGTATAACGCCTGTTGACTGCTACTTAAAAATGATGCGTTTGAAGTGTAGCAATCAACATGTGTTATACGTATTATATTTTTATAAACCTTTTATTATTATAAAAAAACTATTACGATTACTCCGTGACCTTGTAATGGGAATTCTAACGTAGAATAACCCTCATATCAAATTTCATCTGCCCCCTTAATAGTCATAACAGGATGCCATACGTAGCTCACCATATAAAATTTCACCTACCCACCTGCATCTATTGTGCATTTAACATATATCTTTTTCCTGAGGAAGCAATAAATCATCCTTGTTTTTCTCACAATAACCTTGAACCTGTTTACATGAATTTGGCTACAGAATATTGTGTAATCGTGACGTCATTAGGATCCGTCGAGAGCGTTCTCGAAGCTTAGCACGGACACGAACCCTTTTTTCCAGGAAATTTAGCACGGACACGAACCACTACAGGTTGAAGCTTCTCGATGTCGGTAAGGGAGGAATCGTGAGCCAGAACCCGCCCTATACATCTACTAACCTGTTTTTTGGATTCAGGGGATCTCAAAACGTGAACATTTGACAAAAACGGGTGGGGTAGGGGGTCAAATTTTGCACAAATCACAAACCTTCTCTTGGTGAGAATGTGAAAATTAATTAATTTGTAATGAATAATATTTTGGTAGTTTTGTGTTTTGCTCGAATCATGAAAGATAGCATTATGAAAATTTGAAAAAATTTAAATTTTTTGAAAACCCACACACGAGACGAATAAGAAAATAAAAAAAAAAACAGAAGTTGTGATGAGAATGTGTCCACGCAGCTGGCTGATTTTTTTTATTGTCAATATAGTTTTTCACGATTAAAACACAAAATGCGCATGCTATCCAAAAGTTATTTAAAACAAATTTGTAGATCTCTACAGAATTTACAATTTTTGCCAAGCCGCCTTTTTACCTATTTTGCATAGTTTAACCGCAAAATGTAATTTTTGAATTTCCATTCTTTTATGCTGTCAAAATTTAAATTTTCGATTTTTCAAGAAAATTCAAAAAGTTGTTATGATAATCTTGTAGGGCATTGAAAAAGAAACATTTTTCTTTTCTTAAATGTTTTTATATCGTGCGTTATTTGGCTTAAAATGTTGATTTTCGTGTTTTTTTTTTAATTTCGTAAATGCTATAACTCTGGTCAATTTTAGTTCTATAAAAAAATCGTTAGGATAAATTGTTCGTCTGGTTGAATTCTATGAATAGCTGCGCAGACAATTTTTTAATTTTGAAAAAAGGTGATCTCAAGAATTTCCAAAATACGCTCACTTTTTGAATTTTTACCAAAATGGCTGGCTAACGAACTTGGCCTTTATTTTAGAACACTAAACGAGTATATCAAAGGCCAATGCAACCTGTCGATTCTTTCGAAAGTTATCGTGCTAACAAAATAAAAATCTACAGACGCAGCGGGCTGATTTTTTTATTGTTAATATAGTTTTTCAAGATTAAAACACAAAATACGCATGCTATCCAAAAGTAATTTATAATAAATTTGTAGACCTCTTCAAAATGCACAATTTTTGTTAATACATTTTTTCACATATTTTGCATGGTTTAATCGCAAAATGTAATTTTTGATTTTCCATTATTTTTGTATGCTGTCAAAATTTGAATTTTCGATTTTTCAAGAAAATTCAAAAAGTTGTTATGATAATCTTGTAGGACATTGAAAAAGAAACATTTTTCTTTTCATGAATTTTTTTCATATCGTGCGTTACTTGGCTTAAAATGCTGTTTTTATTGTTTTTTTTTTTTTTCATATAAATGCTATAACACGATTCAGTGGCCAAAAGTCAAAATTTCGTCTGATTCTCATAGAAATTGGTATATGAAAGTTTTCGAGGTCGCTGATTTCGAATTTAATGTCAAAAATCCAAAATTGAAAATGGCGGATCCAATATTGCTGTCAACATTACGGAATTATTATATACTCGCGCGAAGTTCGGTACTAGTGGCTTTTTTACGTTTCTGGTTCACAAATTTTATGGTTTCATGATTTCGGACTTCCAAACAGAGAATTTCTAACAAAAATTTGATAATACTTTTTTTGAAATTCGAACTCTGACAATTTGGATGTTCCATAGAGGCCCCCGCTGGGGGCCCAGCTCGATTGCCCTCGCGGATCAACAAATAAAATTTCTAAGTTGAACGGGTAAATATTTTATATCCTAAAAAATGCACACAAAAAATACGTTTTGAAATATGGTACATTTCCCGTGATTGTAAAAAGCTGTAAAGTAGTCTACAGCGTGAAAAAACGAAATATTACGCGAAGAAAAATCGTAATCGATTTAAATAATTTATTTAATAATTATTTCATTGATATTCCTGTTAACAGTTCGTGTATTTTACATTTACAAAACGTCGCATTATAATAAATAATTAGAAAAAGCGAGCTTAAAATTTGGTACTTTAACTTCTCTGAACTGTAGCTTATGAGGATGGCTTTTTCATCGACTTTCAACTTATCGGTTTAGCGCAGTGGTTAGCACTCCCGGCTGTTAGGCGATAGATTTAGGGATAGATTATGTGGGTTCGATACCCCTCAGCATTAGAAATTTTATTTGTAATATAATGTTATAAATGTATTATATATATAAATTAAAATTATTTCTTGAAAAAAAGATCATACTCCATCTTCACTCCATTGGGAATCGAACCACAAAACTTCTGATTTCCGGGCAGGTGCTTTTCCAATTAAGCTAGTAGAGGGATCAGAATAAGAACTCTTAATTCAAGAAAATAACGCTAATTTTTAGCTAGGTGTTAATGGTACAAGTAATTATGAAAAGTTTTGTGGTTCGATTCCCAGTGGAGTGAAGATGGAGTAGGATCTTTTTTTCAAGAAATAATTTTAATTTAAAAATATTATTTTCCATCTAGTCTTATTAAGACGTTAAGCATT
>NC_046662.1:130891751-130895348 GCF_010883055.1 Belonocnema kinseyi
CCCCCCCCCCCCGTGTTGGAAAATAGCAGTTTTATCAAAAAATTTTCAATTCTGGTTCAGTTTTCAAGTAAGGCGAGGTAATAATTAATTCATTTTACCGAATACAATTGTTTTAACAATTTGTTATAATTATTATAAATATTCTCTGAGAATAATGCTAGAAAATTGCAGTTTTATAGAAAAAATCACTTTTTGTCAAACGTAAGATAGAAACATATTTCAAACAATCTCTTTCTTTTTCGTGAATATATTTTGTAGGGTGTAATATTTTGCTCTTGTGTTATATAGCTTATTTCTTTAAGTGACTTTTTTAAACATATGAAACAATAATAAGTAAAAGCAAATAATAAGTGGACCTCAATAACAATCAGTAGATAAGTGGGGAGGCTTCTGGATACAGATTTTCCGTACGAATAGCAAGCTTGCGGCTAGAGTGCAGAAGGATGTAAGATTGCTTTCGCTCCTTGTGCTGACTAACGAATCACAGTTTTTAAGTATCCGATCGATACTATCGATATTGGAAATCAATGCTTAGAAATCATAGAAATGGATCTTTTCAGCCCCAAAAATGTAGAATAGGAGATTATATGACATAACATATAGCAATATTAGACTATTTAATACCTGCTATTTCCGGAATTGAAGTTTTTCACCCCAAAATAATATAATTTTCATGTATTAAATGTTTAACGCAATGGTGCGTCATTGAAAATTGAAATACGGCCACACTGTCGATAAGGATTCCGGGTATCATGATGACGTCATCAGAATGGAATTTTGTTTATCGCGAATTGTTTAGCATTATATGAAATATAACGTCCCTGTCGGCAAATATCAAAGCAGAACGTTTAATTAGTTTAGTTCACATAGATAAGGATTCCAGGAATCGACGATAACGTCATCAGATTGGAATTTTGGTTACCCCAGAAATTGTTTAACATTATATGAAATATGACGCCCCTATTCGGCAAATATCAAAGGAGAACGTTTAATTAATTTAGTTTACATAGATAAGGATTCCAGGAATCGACGATGACGTCATCAGAATGGAATTTTGTTTACCTCAGAAATTGTTTAACATTATATGAAATATGACGCCCTGTCGGCAAATATCAAAGGAGAACGTTTAATTAATGTAGTTCACATAGATAAGGATTCCAGGAATCGATGATGACGTAATCAGAATGAAATTTTGTTTACCAAGAATTGTTATAATAGCACGAGGGTGGTTGAAGATCTTGGAAATTTTCAATGACGCACCATTGCGATAAACATTTAATACATCAAAATTATATTATTTTGGGGTGAGAAACTTCAATTCCGGGAATAGCAGGTATTAAATAGTCTAATATTGCTATATTGTACATCATATAATCTCCTATTCCACATTTTTGGGGCTGAAAAGATCCATTTCTATGATTTTTAAGTATTTAGTTCCAATATCGATAGTATCGATCAGATACTTAAAAACTGTGATTCGTTAGTCAGCACAAGGAGAGAAACCAATCTTACATCCTTCTGCTCTCTACCCGCAAGCTTGCTATTCGTACGGAAAATCTGTATCCAGAAGCCTCCCTACCTATCAAAAGGTAGAACATTTCTGAAAAGAACGAAATTTCTAGCATTAGTCAAAGATAAGTATATGAAGACACAGATGCCGCTTGGGAAAACCAGATTTACTATCTTATCTGGACAACATGATGTGACATCTAACAATATCACCTTTCAGAGAGGTGTTTTTCAGGGTGACACCAAGAGCCCACTCTTCTTTTGCCTCACATTATTGCCACCATCTACACGGAAAAAAATTTAGGGTGACTGCGGTACTTACGTACCACTGCTGAGCTAAACACACGAGCGTCAGCACGCCCAGGCGTGCTGACGTAGGGCGCGCTATGTTCAAGGCCCCTATGTTCAAGGTCTCTCTTTAGTCCGGACGCCATACCCACTTCCTTCGGATTCGCGTTTGATATGCAATGTTATTAATGATTCTTGTTCACGCTCATCTGATTCCGAATCTGCGTGATAGCCCTCTGGCATTTATGACATTCTCGAGATATAAGCGATTAATTAAATTTTCATTATCAATTAACTATTGAATTATTGTTCAGTATTTAAAAAAAATTCTCTTGCATTATTGTAGAGGTAAAGAAGAGGAATAAAAGTTGTCCTGACACTTATTCGATGAGATCACTAGTTTTTGTAAAAAAAGCGTTAATAGGTAAAATAATGGACAAAAATTATTATCCTTTCTGTGCAGAGTAATATTTTTTTATTTTTATTTTTTTTCATAATCGAAAATATGAGTTAAAACGAACAATTTTCATAATAGACGTTATTTCTCTAAAGTCAATAATTTTAAAGATAGAAGGGTTTTAATTAACGAACGAAAAATGACTTTTAATTAATAGTCCTGTTTCTCGACAGTGATTTGTTTTATTACGAAATGTTTAACACAGAAGCGTTCTTCACTCTATAATAAATATATTTTCGTATAAAGTCGATAAAAAATAAATTATTTTGATATAATGAAGCATAAATGTTTAAACAATCTTTATAACTTGACATAGCTTCACGGGAAAAAGATATAAAGGAGTCAAAATTTGCATAGTGCTTCTTGCAATCTCTCCGAAACCAGTGATATCATTTGTAATCGAAATATATTAATATTCGCATCTGTAGAGTTAATGAAAATATCTGAAGTAAAATCGCTTCTAACTTTGTTTCTATGCGTCCTACGAGGTTGGGATAAAGCTTAAATAATTCAAAAATTTAATTGGAATCCATTCATAATATTTATTTTTAAAAATTTTGATTCCCTGTAGAATTATCATTGTTGAATTTTTTTGTTGAGATGGCCTGTGATTAGGTACAATAGACTAGCTACGCAAAGGCGTAGACTTACATATTTTATGCTGTGTACTTACGCATGGGCTAACTTTTTACAAATATGTAAGTCTACGCCTTTGCATTTTGAACCTTCGGTGCACATGTTCGCGCTCCGTGCCCATGCGAGCCCACCAGGGAGTAGCTAGTCTATTGTACCTGATGACAGGCGAACTCAAAAAAAAATATATTAATGATAATTCTACAGGGAATCAAAATTTAAAAAAATATATTATGAATGGATTCCAATTAAATTTTTGAATTATTTGAACTTTATCCCAACCTCGTAGGACGTATAGCAGTGCTCGCCACTTCAAGCAGGTGTTGGCTGCCACGACAAGTGCATGGCTGCCACCAATTTTTTCTGTCATTTTTTTCTTCGTTTTCCAGGAATCGAGCGAAGGGTTACGGTCACGGTAAATTACGTCTCGTCGTCGTTCACGCCGAGGTGTCTGAACCTTTTTACTTGAATTTTCAATACATTTAATTTCCAATTTGAATTTTATTTTTAATTGAGAATGTGAATCAAATTTACCTGCAAATTGAAGCTGTCCTAAAAGTTTTAGAAAGGAGGAAAAATTTTAAAAATTTTATATCAAAATTCATTTTAAAAAAGAGAGAAACGATTGTCGCCAAAACCTTTTTCTTCGTTCTTATCGTTCTCCTTTATCTTGTACAAACTTTAAGTAAAGATTAAAAAAATAATTTACC
>NC_046662.1:130895448-130901291 GCF_010883055.1 Belonocnema kinseyi
AATATAGGCGATTTAAGAGTTTAAACAATTCCAGTAGAGAGGCTATTTGTATCAGTGAAATTTCACTCACAATCTGTGAAATTTCACTGATTCATATTTAGATAGTAGACCATTGAGTGATAAATCTATTAAAATTTATAAATTCTTAATTTTTTAAACTCTCCATTAAAAAATCTTAAATTTTGATGATTTGATATCAAATTTTCTTCTTTTTAGAACAGTTAGAATTAAAAACTTGACTTTTGATTTTCGAAACCATAGAATGTCAACAATTTTAATTTATGAATCTTCAAATTTCAAGAGATTTCATTTGTACTTTTTCGAAATTTAAATTGTCAGTCTTTTAAATTAAAGGGTTTTTTTATTTTGAGAATTTAGAAATACAAATTAGGTAAGTTTTTAGTTTTACAATTAAAAATTCTATAATTTTCACAATTTTTATTTGAAATTTCTGAAGTTTTGAGTTCTCAGAATTGATAACTTTGACTCATGTTTGAAATCATTAAAATATAAGGATTTCAGTTTAAATATCTTCAAGATCAAGTAGTTGTCGATTGTAACTCTTGCACACTACATATCGTTCAATTGTCATTATTTTAAAATTGAAGAGTTATTGGTTTTGATAATCTGCAATAAAAAATCCTTTAATTTAAGTTACCTACTTTCAAAATTTCTTCTCTTTGAAAGTTTTAAAATTGAAAATTGCAATTCATACCACTAAAAACATTCTGTTATCTGTGTTTAAATGTTCATTTCTGTTTTTATTTCTAGTTCTTGCTTGCATAAAATCTTATATTAAAATGAAAGATGCAAGTTACTGAAAGTCAATTGAAATTAAATTTAAATTAAAATTTAATTAAAGAGGAGGTAGATATTTTAATATTCATTCAAATCTATGATTAGTTATTATATTTGATAGCACTTTTAATTGAAACATTCATTTCATTTTGATAATTACTCCTAATAATAATTATACTCAATAATAACAATAATAATTATTCTTGTTCAATGGTATTACATAACATTATACTCACTGATTAAATTAAATGAGAACAAAAATGAATTGAAATTGTTCCCGTGCAATAGGACCAAAATCGTTTACAATAAATATGTATAGAGAAAGAAATCGGCTTTAAAATAAAAAATACTTTTTAGTGAAATCTACACTTCATATTTTAATTACAAAAATTTATTTTAACCTCAATACACTTACCTTCTATTTCAGTTGAATTGTTATAGTTCAAGTAAACTAGAATTTGAGTTGTAGAATTTGACAATTATCCATTTAAATTTTTCTTATTCTTATTATTTCATTCAAGAAATAATTAAATGTGCCATTTTTTATATATTATATTAATTTTTCTTATTAATTTTGAAACTACCTATTAATCATTAAGTATTAACAGATAACAAAGTCATATTATAGCTATAGCTTATTTCAATAAATATTTATTAAAGAAATTCGAATAATATCATCTAAACATTTTATCATTATACATTATATCAATTGTGTGAAATATATAAATATTATCCAATAAAACGTGTATATTTATTTTTATATTATTAATTCAAACGCTGATATATTTTTTTCTAATTATATTTCATTTTTGGAAAGGATAATGTTAGAAGCAATTTTATTTAAGATATTTTCATTACCTTTACAACTACGAATATTAATAGATTTCGATTACAAACGATAACACTGGTTTCGGAGAGATTAGAAGAAGCACTATGCAAATTTTGACTCCTTTATATCCTTTTCCCGAGAAGCTGTGTCAAGTTATAAAGATTGTTTAAACATTGAAGCGTAACTGTATCAAAATAATTAATTTTTTATCGACTTCATACGAAAATATATTTATTATAGATTAAAGAACGCTTCTGTGTTAAACGTTTCGTAATAAAACAAATCACTGTCGAGAAACAGGACTATCAATTAAAAGGCATTTTTCGTTCGTTAGTTAAAACCCTTCTATATTTAAAATGATTAACTTTAGAGAAATAGAGTCTATTACGAAAATTGTTCGTTCCAACTCATATTTTCGCTTATAAAAAAAATTCAAATAACAAAATATTACTCTGCACAGAAAGGATAATAATTTTTGTCCATTATTTTACTTATTCATGCTTTTTTTGCAAAAACTGGTGATCTCATCGAATAAGTGTCAGGACAACTGTTATTCCTCTTCTTTATCTCTACAATATTGCAAGACAATTTTTTTTAAAATATTGAACAATAACTCAATAATTAATTGATAATGAAAATTTAATTAATCGCTTATATCTCGAGAACGCCATAAATGTCAGAGGGCTATCACGCAGATTCGGAATCAGATCAGCCTGAATAAGACTCATTAAGAACATTGCATATCAAACATGAATCCGATGGAAGTGGGTATGGCGTCCGGACTACTTATAAAGCGTCTACGTCGACCGTTTCTGCAGGGTTTTTTCCGACCGCGCGTGCGCAATGAATTCTTTCACTTGCTTCTTCCAGCCTTCCAGGCAACAGTTACGTGAAATGAAAAAAGGAGGTTCAAAATAACTTTTAAAAGGCAATTCTCAATCGATTTTGGATTTCTTTTTAGATTAATTAAGCAATACATTTTGAAGAGGGTTTTTAGGTTGATTTTTTAATTTTTTGTTTCGTTTGAACTTTTATGTTAATGCAAAGAGTAAAAAAAGTTGATTTTTTTCTTTTGCTTCCTTATATCTTCGTGAACATTTTTTTCTATGAGCAGCATCGCTAGACCTTATGCGCGGGAAAAGTTGAAAGAAAAAGAAAATATTACATTTTTAAGTTAATTGTTATAAGAAAATTAACTTAATAAATGACCCGAATTATGGATTTTTCGTTTGAAAACATAAACAAATGCCCAGTGTGGACATTTAAAGACAGAAAGAAATCGTTTTTTCTCTTTATTCCCTTCAAATCATGTTGCCCGAGATGTATAATGATAGCAAATTACACGGAAAAAAATTCGTGAGGCGAACGAGTGTATCGAGAATATATTAAACTCAAAGAAAGTGTATTATCTTCAGATTAGAAAAAAATTTAGTTGTTATAGAAATATTTTAACTTACAGTAGCCAATCTTTCGTTTGGTATCGCGAAAATGAATTTCACTGATATCCGTGTAATGCATTTGGAGGTCAAGTTTGTTGCTTTTATCGCGTTTCTTGATATTTCAGTATAGTTATCCCCTACAATCGAAACAAATGTAAATTATTATTACTGCATCATATACTACATTTAATATTAACATTCGCGCACATTTTAAGTGTTAAAAAGCGTTTAATTGTCCAAAGTAAATCTCAACTGTCACTGCTCCCGATTAGACCGTCGCCATTTTATTTCGCTGCTCCCATAATGCACCGGCGCTCTTCCGATAATTGCTTCAGACACTTATTCTTAATATCCTTATTATACCTATACTTATTAGAGGTTTGACTATACGATATCCCTGGTATATGGAAAATGGTCAAGGATATTAATTTTCGCTGTTCCAGGGATCTTTCTAAATTCCTTCGTTCGTTTTCAGCTAAATGTTAAGCTATAATAAGGAATAATATCCCTGTCACAGCTCTATTTTTTACCGTGTAGCATGCGATAGTTTTTGTCAATTTTATAAACAAATTATATAAGCAAATGTCCAGTGTGGAAATTTAAAGACAGGAAGAAATCGTATTTCTCTTAATACATTATTACAAATCAAAATTGATGCTCTCATTACAAATTTACGATGAAGAGTTATCAAAGCCAAAATTATATGTACGTTATGTCCTGTCCTTTATAATTATAATCAAATAGCAGGTGTACGTTTCTGCAAATAAAATTTGATAATCTCATTTGAAAATTTACACTGAAGAGGTATCAGAGCCAAAATTATTTGCACATCAGCTGTCAAGCCCTTGTAAACGTATTATCTAGTAATAGGTTTATATTATTTCAGATGCATTTGATAACATCATATAATCACACCATTCATGCGATTTATGTGATAAACGTTTTGAACATTTGAAAAATCTTAAAAGTAATTTAAAAACTCACGGAAGAGACGACAGAAAAAAAAATTATTTTCGCTCTTCGAAGCTTTCAAGGGGAGAATCTCAAACCTGCTGACCCTTCGGTTCCCTGCGATAAAAAAATACATCAGCAATGAACGCTGTATAAAACAAAAAAGACGAGCGTCAAGAAAAATAAAAACTTTACTCTTTCTGCTGCCGACGCCCAAGAGGCTAATGACATTGCCTTCAGTCTTTTGCACAATGTGGAAATATAATTCTTAATCAAATTTTGTAAATTTGGATGAAGCTTCTAATTAAATTCGATAAGAGTCACATACAATTGCACAAAAGTTCTTATTTTAAGTTTATTTTATAACAAATATATTGTACATGGTATTCTAGATATTATGAACAGATTTTATTACATTTTAGTTACAAATAAAGACCAAAAATTGCTTATATTTCATATTTTAACTGCGATAATAACCAAATTAATTCAAATTTTCCTTCTTGCAGGAAATTATGCATTGCTTTATACTTTAATAAAATGCACTAAAAAAGCAAACTTTGAAACAATTTATATTTTATTCAGTGTTGCCTGACAATATACATTAATACTCATATCAATATTATATTATAGAATAATAAGTATATTCTATAATATGAATATTAATAATGCGGTTAAATTATAATTATTAGAATTAAATCACTGGCGAATTAATGTAATGAGAATTAAGAGAAATACGATTTCTTCCTGCCTTTAAATTTCCACACTGAACATTTGCTTATATAATTTGTTTATAAAATTGACCAAAAATATCTCATGCTAATTTTCTATCATTATACATCACGGGTAACATGATTTGAGGGGAATAAAGAGAAAAACGATTTCTTTCTGCCTTTAAATGTCCACACTGGGCATTCTCATAATAAAGTATTAATTTTCGATAAAAGCAAGTAACATCGGAAAAATTTAGTTTTCAAAAGAAAAATCCATAATTTAGGCCATTTGATAAGTTAATTTGCTTATAGCAATTAACTTAAAAATGTAATATTTTCTTTTGCTTTCAACTTTCTCCGTGCATAAAGTCTAGCGATACTGATCCTAGAAAAAAATGTTCACGAAGATATAAGGAAGCAAAAGAAAACAATCAACTTTTTTTACTCTTTGCTTTAACATAAAAGTTCAAACGAAACAAAAATTAGAAAATCAGCCTAAAAAACCTCTTCAAAATGTATTGCTCAATTAATCTAAAAAAATATCCAAAATTTGTTAAAAATTGCCTTGTAAAAGTTATTTTGAACCTCATTTTTCATTTCACGTAACTGTTGTCTGGAAGGCTGGAAGAAGCAAGTGAAAGAATTCATTACGCACGCGCGGTCGGAGAAAGCCCTGCAGAAGCGGTCGACGTAGACCAGGGCTCACCAAATGGCAGCCATTGGCTGCATTGGCTGCCAGTGGCAGTCAAATGACTAGTTCAAACTGGCCCTAATAAATCTGGTCGTTCGACTGGTTTCTAGCCCTTCACGGTCATTATACCTCCCTCCGCGCCGCGCTTGGAAGACATTATCCTTTCCAAAAATGAAATATAATTAGAAAAAAATATATCAGCGTTTGATTTAATATAAAAATAAATATGAACGTTTTATTGAATAATATTTATATATTTCACACAATTGATACTAGTTGAACTATAAAAATTCAATTTAAATAGAAGGAGAACGTATTAAGATTAAAGTAAATTTTTGCAATTAAAATATGAAGTATAGATTTCAGTGACAAGTATTTTTTATTCTAAAGCAGATTTCTTTCTTTCTCTCTCTCTCTCTCTCTCT
>NC_046662.1:130901391-130910767 GCF_010883055.1 Belonocnema kinseyi
GCACTGGAACAATTTCAATTGATTTTTGTTCTCATTTAATTTAATTAGTGAGTATAATTTTATGTAATACTATTGAAAAAGAATAATTCTTATTGTTATTATTGAATATAATTATTATCAGGAGTAATTATCAAAATCAAATCAATGTTTCAATTAAAAGTGCTATCAAATATAATAACTAATCATACATTTGAATAAATATTAAAATATCTACCTCCTCTTTAATTCCAAGAATTCCAAACTTAAGAAATTTCAAATAAAAATTGTGAAAATTACAGAATTTTTAATTGTAAAACTAAAAACTTACCTAATTTGTAATTCTAAATTCTCAAAATAAAAAACTCTTTAATTTGAAAGATTGACAATTTAAATTTCGAAAAAGTACAAATGAAATCTCTTGAAATTTGAAGATTCATAAATTAAAATTGTTGACTTTTGATGGTTTCGAAAATCAAAAGTCAAGTTTTTAATTCTAACTGTTCTAAAAAGAAGAAAATTTGATATTAAATCATCAAAATTAAAGAATTTTTAATGGAGAGTTTAAAAAATTAAGAATTCATAAATTTGAATAGATTTATCACTCAATGATCTACCCTCTAAATATGAATTAGTGAAATTTCACTGATTGTGAGTGAAAATTCATTGATACAAATAGCCTCTCTACTGGAATTGTTTAAACTCTTAAATCGCCTATATTTAAAATCTTTTGTATGAAAGCTCTAAGTTTGAAAGCTTCTATTAAACAGTTGAACTAACGTCACAGTAGCTTCAATCCGTTCTTCATTTAAAAGTATTACAATTTTTTAATAAAACCAACACAAAATCTTTCCAGCAACTTAGGTAAATTATTTTTTAATCTTAACTCAAAGTTTGTACAAGATAAAGGATAACGATAAGAACGAAGAAAAAGATTTTGGCGACAGTCGTTTTTCTTTTTTTTTATGAATCTTTATTCAAAATTTTCCACATTTTTCCTCCTTTTTAAAACTTTTATGACAACTTCAGTTTGCAGGTAAATTTGATTCACATTCTCAATTAGAAATAAAATTGAAATTTGAAATTATATGTATTGGAAATTCGAGTAAAAAGGTTAAGACCCCCGGCGTGACCGACGACGAGACGTAACTTACCGTGACCGTAACCCTTCGCTCGATTCCTGGAAAACGAAGAAAAAAATGGCAGAAAAAATTGGTGGCAGCCATGCACCTGTCGTGGCAGCTAACACCTGCTTGAAGTGGCGAGCCCTGACGTAGACGCTTATCTCTCTTATTTAGAGAACGCTGCGATCCCACAAAGGGACATACGGCGCCAAACTCTTGGAACAACAGCAGTCCCAGAATTCAGTAAGACGGTTGCATTATTTTCGGGAGACGCGCCGGTTCATAGAAATTTTATAAGAATGTCGAAGTCGAATCGACTACTGTAGTACGTTTACGATCTTTCGTTCGGGACAGCAGCGTTCCCAAATATAAGAGAGCAATACTGCACCAAATTTTAAGGCAGCCGCTTCACGCAAAATGGCTCTGCCGTCGCTGCACTCGTGGTTGTGTTGTGCTATTACACCAAACGCAACAGTTGTCCTAAATTTCTTTCCGTGTATCACGCTTTGCCTTTACCAAGGGTACTTCTGCGGCAAACCCGGATATCTAAAGCACAAGGTCACTCATGTTATTTACATGGATGATCTCAAAATATTTCCTCGAAATAAAGAGAAATTAGATCTGGATTGCCTGTTCACAGTACTTGTTGACAGAAGCGCTATAAGACACATTGGTACTTAATATAAAGGAAGGAACAACATCGTGGATTTATAAATTGACCAACAGTGAAGTGTTAGATTGTTTAAATATTTTTGAGGAAATCCAGGGCGAGACTCTACGTATTGATGAACTGAGAAAACAATTAGTAACGCTGGAACTAAAAACGCGCATTGGGATAAAATAAAAACAAACGCTATGAAGAAAAATTTAAATAAAATGTGTGATTTATCAAATTTAACATTTTCCTTGTAAAAAGATGATTAGGAGACGTACACGGAACGACCGAAAATGTAATTTCTGGCCAATGATGTAACCAAAGAAAAAAAAATGACAGTGTTTTTAACTAAGGTCGATACTGACACTTACAAATTAATCAAAGATTTATGTACTCTCGAATTACCGAAAGACAATTATACGGAGATTTTGTGACAATTTTCAAAAATAACTTTAAACCAGCTGATTCAGAACCTATGGAAAGATGCAAATTCTATCAATCGAAACAGGAAGACGATGAAACAGTAGTAACTTTTATTAATCGTTTGAAAAGATAATCAATAAACTGTAACTTACCAGATCTAAATGTTGAACTGAGAGATTAAAATTGTGTGGTGTAAAAGATCCTGACAATAATGTGGAATTTTGTAGAGTGAAAAATCTTACATACGCGAAAATTTTTGAAATTTCTGAAGGGAGGCAGCACAGAATCAGGTAAATGATGTAAAAAAATACTAATCAAACAAGAGCCTACTGATTCAGTAAACTATATGAAAGATAATCGGTCTGATAGAAAAAAATCAGACAAGAACAATTCGAAGCAGTTTAAATAAACGAAAAATCCCACATGGAAGCAACCTAATTGGAAACATGGAACGAGCACCAGAGGCCAACACATCAGTAAATAAATAAATAGATAAGAAGTCTAATCATTGTTATTGTTGTAATAAAACTGGTAACTTTTCCAGGTAGTGTAGATTTAGAAATTTATCATGTAAATATTGAAAGAATAAAGGAAATCTAATATCAGCTTGTTACAAATGGAGAGAAAATAATTTGGTAAGATATGTTGATGAAGTAAATTTTGAAAATAATTCAGAAAATAGTGAAGAATTTTTTTTTTATTATAGATAAAAGGTCAAAGCTGATCCGATGGAGTTAAAAGTTAAGATTGGAGATACTAAAATAATATTTAAAATTGATACAGGTTCATATATAACTGTAGTAGCCGAAGCTTTTAGAGCAAAATATTTTTTAGAACGGCCAGATTCAGAAGTAGATAAAGAATTTAAATACTGCGATTGATCTAAAGTTAAACCAAAATGTATGATAAAACAATTAAAAGTGGAATTAAATAATAAAAAAGAATTGTTAGTTTTGTATATAATAGGAGATTTTGGGTTACCGATTATTGTTTGATATTTGTTCCAAAAATTTGGATTGTGGTCTTTAAAAATTCCAGATTCTGTAACGATTAAAAATTTGCCAGAGGAAAATTTCAAAAAGTGGATCATATTAAAGAAGAATTTAAGGCACTTTTCGCTCTAGGTCAAGGTACGTTAATGTTTGAAAAAATCAAGCTGTACTTGAAAGGAAATACTATTCCATCAGCTAAGAAACTATTTCAATTATCATTGAAATTATAAGATAAAGTAGAAACTGAGTTAGAAAGACTAGTAATGAAAACCAAAAATACTTTACTATATCAACACAGAAGAGACTATTTAAGTACACGCGTATGTCATACGGAGTTTCATCTGAACGTGTTAATTTTCAGCGAATAATTAAACAAACATCAAAATATATACTAGATGTAGCTGTTGTCATTGAAAATATTACAATAATATGTCCTGATACAGAAACTCATGTAAGAAGATTAAAAATGGTCTTCCAAAGATCGCTAAGTAGAGATTTGAAAGTAGACTTAGAAATGAGCGAATTTTTTAAAGAGTACATAACTTACTTAGGTTACAAAATAAACAAAAGATGGATTGCATTAAACAGATGATAAGATCAAAGCAATAATTGAAGCACCGAAACCAGTAAACGAAAAAGAACTAGCTGCTTCGATAGGGTTAGTATCATATTACGAAAGATTTATTTAAAAACGTGTTGATATTTTACGACCTTTGTATGAGTTACTAAATCCTGGAAATTGGGAATGGTCTGAGAGTTATGATAACGCATTCGAAAATATAAAAAGGGCATTAATGTCAACTGAAATCTTAGTTCATTATAATTCAAAGTATCAAATAATATTAAATTGTGATGAATCTGATTCTGGTTTATGAGCAGTGTTAGCTCATATTTTTCCAGAATAATCAGAAAAGATAATAACTTTCGCCTCTCAAACGATTCCCAAAAATAAAAGACTTTATGCTCAAAAATATAAAGAAGCAGCAGAGATTGTGTATAAATGTAAAAAATTATATGACTTTGTAGGGTAGAGAATTTGAACCGATCATAAACTGTTGGTACATGTATTTGGGCCTTATAAATCAATTCCGATAGTAGCTGCAAACTGTCTTCAGAGATGGTCACATTATTTACCTGCACTTAAATATAATATAAGATATGTTAAGTCAGAAAAAATGGAAGTTCAGATGGTTTATCACGATTAGCACAATCGGATTCTAGTGATGCAAAAAGGTTTTAAAATCTGATTATACATATTTCAAATACGCGGAAGATAGCAAAATTTCAACCTTCGATGCACAATTAATAGCGAAAGAAACAAAAAAAGATAAAATCCTACTCAAAATTTTATTGTGCACAGCATCCAATTGGCTAAATTCTAGTAAAGAATTTTCTGTTGACGAAGATAAATATTTCAATAGAAAACTAGAATTGTATTCCGAAAAAGATTGTGTAATGCTTGGAACAAGAGTTGTAGTACCAAAAAGGTTAAAGAAACGAGTGTTAAAAAAGTTGCATGGATCACATATTGGAATTGTGAAAATGAAAGCGGTTAGCAGATCCTTTTTTTGGTGGCCATAAATCGATAAAGATATTGAATTAATTACTAAAAAATGTAAAGCGTGTTTAGCAAATTGTGATAATCCTGAAAAAGTAAGATCTACATCTTGGATCTGACCAGAAAACCCTTGGATAAGATTACATGCAGATTTTTTAGGTCCAATTTGCCGTAAAATGATTTTGATTATAATCGACGCTCATTCTAAATGGCCACAAATTGTAGATATGGTAACATTTACTGCAGCGGAAAGATTAATATCAGTTTTTGAAAAGTTATTCGATCGTTTTCGTTTACCGAATCATCTGGTGACGTAATGGATTATAGGAGTATCTCTCACGTAACTACAGGATCTAGTCCAGCAAAACTTTTTTTTAAAGAGAAATGAAAGCGAAATTTAATTTATTGCATCCTAAACGAACCAGATCTGCAGTCGAAGAGAAACAAGCATCTCAAATAAAAAATTCACCTGATAATAGAAAAATCGATTTTGTGGAAGCGAATAAGGGATTCTTAGAGAATATAGCAAAGGAAAAGATAAATAATTTTAAGCATATATTATAAGAAAGTTGAGCTCATGTACATTTGAGTTAAAAAATGGGAATTCAGTTTGGAAAACACATGTGAATCAAGTAAGGAAAACAACTAGAATTGATGAAAAGCAAAGCAGTTCAGAAAAACGAAAACCGGCGATAAGCATGGAAATAAGATCAGCTTAAATAAAAAATTAAGATAAATAGATATGAGAAATTACTCCACAAAACTAGGATTAAATGTCAACGAAGATAGAGGTCTAATGTTATATGTTAGAGTGAAAACGAGGATAAGTTATCAAGCATTGGCTAGTGGGAGCTCAAGTCAGTCTGTCGTCGTCCGAGTCTCCGTTATCAAGGTTCCCTTTAATAAATATGATTTTCTCCTAAAATATAGTGAGATTATTTAACATGATCCTAATATCTCACAAGAGATATTAATAATTTAGGAACATAATTAAATTCACGCTTTTCTGTTGTATTGTCTTGCAGAAATAGCTGAATGAATTCGCTTAGGATTGTCTTTTTGTATGATTTCAATGTATATATATATATATTGTTTGATATTTTAAACAAAGAGTTTATACTTAATTTTATAAAAATTATGAGCATTTTATCGAGTGATAAAAAACAGGCGTTCTCACAATACTGTACGACACTGTAAATCTAATACCTTCACTATAAATGATGAGAATATGCAAAAACTTACTATATTCATCTGCTATCGTTGGGAACTTCATGGTGCTTCATGGTAATCGTGATCTATTATAGATTATTGGACTTAATTTTCTTGCTACTTTTGGTAATGATTGTATAATACTCTCAATCTTTACTGTATTCTTTTTTTCAACATTTTTACTTTGCTTGGAATTATTAGAAACCTCATCGCCACTGCAATCATCTTCTTCTGTCTTCAATATGGACAAAATAGTTGGATCCGATGCAATTTGTTCACATACGTCCAAATTAATAGTGGAAGTCTTGAACTGCTCACAATCATGTACCTGTCGGAAGATAGTGGTCAAGTATTGCTGTCATACCTTTTTTTTAGTAAATGTGAGTAACTAACTCCATTCCAAAGACTCTTGGTTATCATCAGAGCTTTCGTTTACTAGAAAGTTGTTATTGTGTCCATTCATAGTGACCAGGAAGTTTGGGTTATTATTAATTCGTTGGAATAAAGACCTTACAACTCCAATATGCTAAGCTGTTACTTTATGTGAGGAATCTGATGAATAAAGTAATGATATCTCTATGCAAAGAAATATTCTGACAATACTTTCATAAGAAGGTCTTATTAGAACTTGTTTTTGTATTAAATTTAAGGGTAGAAAATAAGATCAGTTAAGAAAAGTTAGAATCAGGGATTTTTATTTGTTAAAATTTCTACTCAAAGTATTCACGCGGAAATATACGTATTCAAAATTACAGGCGAAAATATCTGATGTATTTACACTTGAATACTTTCAACTTTAAAGTCCCATAAATATTACCGATTAAAAATATTATGGAGATTTATGTAATAAATAAAACAAAAATTGGTATCAGCGAATTTGATTAAGTTGCTTCTTTATTCTTGTTATAAAAAATAGTTTGTATACGTTTATCAGTGGTTTTGCTGTTTATTTTTAGATAATATGCGAATTTTAATTAGCGTAAGATTGAATTATTCAAACCTGTATTATTCCTGTAAATAATCCCTGGTCAGATCTAAATTGGTCTCGAAACATTTTCATTCTCTATTAGCATAAAAATACGGAGAAATAATCAGGAAAAAGTGAGAGATCGGTTTTAGTTGATTTTTCCATTTTCTTCCTCTTTCTTTCCTTCTTATGTATTTTTCTCTAATAGTCGAGAAGGAAATACAGTGAAAATCTTCTATATCCCTCCCTTGTATAGTCCTTCCGAGAATTAACGCCGCACCGCAGGTAGTTGTAACAGGAGCTACGCGGGGTGCGCGGGGCCTGAGGATGTCACTCAGGCGAGTACTCAAGCGTACCTATTTTTAAGCGTACCTATTTTTAAGTTCGTATTTAGGTTCACCACAATGAAAAATTAAATCTTTTTAAACCTTAGAACACCGTTATTCGAAATAAAGTGGCATCTTAGATGATTAAAATATGGGAAGCCGTCGTTGTGCCAGTATTAGATATATGAAGAATTTGGGAATTAACTGATCAACTTTATGATACGTACTTGCAAGTAATAAAACGTAAGTCTTATATTCACGAAAAGGAAGTACAAGTCAATTATACAACCTTTAAGGAACAACATATTAATGTATTATTTGATATTGTTACTTGCAAATTTAAGAACTATTAAAAAATGTCGCTGCGAAATATCTAAAAAAATTCCCGCATCTAAAAGACTAAAGACATTCTGAGTTTTAAAAATGAAAGAAAATAAAAAAGGGATACAAGCTTTGAGAATCCTCAATGTATTATCGAAAGCTAAGATATTCTTAGTGACCGTTGACTTACAAGGAAGGGTCTCCAAGTGTCTGGCACTGATTTTTATATTTGGCAATATGTGTAGTACTCAAAGAGATCAGAGATATGATGATATTTTAATCGGCCCATATACACTTTTCGGGGGCAAAATACACCCCCAAAGTTTACCCCAGAAATCGTTTTTAAATAACTCACAAACTAATAAAAATATCGAAATGAAACTCACGCCTAAATGTTTGAAACAAAAAGTCTACAATACTGCCCCATTTTTAATTTTATGGGGTGCAGCCTTTATTTTTGAAAATTAATAATCCTATATTTTGAAGCCTATTTTCGGATAAAAGAATATTAGCACGTGTTATATATTTGTTTAAAAATACTCTATGTTGTATTATTTTAAGAAATAAGAAAAACTTATTTTTTCACCTAATATTAACTTTCAGGGGGCAAAATCTACCTAAAAAAATTACTCCCGAAAATCATGTCCTCAGTAGTTCTCAAACGACCAAAGATATCGAAATAAATCGAACGCCAAAATATTTGAAATAAAAAAGTCTTTAAAATTGCCTGATTTTCAATTTTAATGGTTGCAAGCCTTATTTAAGAAATTTTAATCTAATTTTTGAAGCTATTTTCTGTTAAAAATATTTAATTATATTTATATTTGTTTGAAAAATACTCTGAATGAATTTTCAAAAATAAATTATCCGTATCTCGCGATTTAAAAAATATGTACATACAATTAGGGGTAACTACCCTTTATTGTATTATATTATTAACTTATATTATATTTTATCATATTTCATTATTAATGTAGTACTACCCAACAAGCATCAGGTTAAGTTGATTCTAATGAGAAACCTACTGGAGAGACCTCAAATTTGATATGAAGTTTAACCTTCCAAGTGATTTTATGTTTTAATTAATGGGTTTGGGGTTTATGGGCGTTGAGATTGTCGGTTTGAGGTTTGTGGGTTTGGTATTTTTGAATTTAAGGATTCATATCAATAAAAAAAGGCTGGTTAAAAGAGAGTAATTTCTATTAATTTATTTTTGATGAGAATTACAGTTTTTGACTGGAAATAATATTAACATAAACACTCTTATACCTTATATATATTATTTCTTACGTGTAAATTTAAGTCTTCGTCCATTAGTTGGTCTTCTATTTATATCTCAATCCCCATTTGAAAGAAATGAGAGAAATTGGTGAATTTTCTACAAAATAGTTAAATTTTCAGAAAACAAATTTTTTCAATTAAATTGATGAATCGTCAACGAAGAAAAAAAACTAAATTTCTAACAAAATAGTTCCACTTTCAACCAGAAAAGATTAAATAAATCGTTAACATTCTTTGAAATCGCTTTAAATTACTTAAATTAATTGAAAATTCCTTGGAATTTTTTAAAATATCCTAAAATATTTTAAATCCTTTAAAATCTCTTGAATCCTGAAATGTATCAAGTCTTTCAAAATATCATATTAAATTACCGTAATCAATTTAAAATTCCTTGGAACATTTTAAAATACTCTCAAATATTGCCATTCCTTCAAAATATTTTGACATACGAGGGTGGATCAAATATAAACCGGAATTTTACAAATACTTTTCTTAGCCAATCGCAAGCACTCTCACAGTGTAGGTTCTTGTAATGTAGTGTATT
>NC_046662.1:130910867-130914340 GCF_010883055.1 Belonocnema kinseyi
GCAAAAGCCGCTTACAGAAGCAAAAGACGCGGTAACCCCATCAGAAACGTCATCCTTCTTCATGAAAATGCCAGGCCACATACGGCGGGTGAAACGAAACAAGAACTGGAGGTTATGCATTGGGAAACCCTTGAGCATCCTCCATACAGCCCAGATTTGTCACACTGTGACTATCATTTGTTTGCGCCCATGAAAGATGCACTTGGAGGATTACGATTTAACAACGATCAAAATGTTGAGGAATTCGTGCGCAATTGGTTGATGACTCGACCTCAAAATTTCTACGAGCAAGGAATTAACAAGCTTCCAAACCACTGGAAAAAATGTGTGGAGCGTGAAGGAGACTATGTAGAAAAATAATCAATAGTATTTTTGTATTGTTTTATTAATAAATAAATATTAAAAAAGAATTCCGGTTAATATTTGATTCACCCTCGTACCTTGAACTTTTTTTAGAAGATTTTTAAAGTACTTTGGAATTTTTAGAAATAACAGTGCTAAAGTCTTCAAAATTCTTTGAAATTCCTTAACATTATAAAAATAAGTTAAAAATTCCTTGACATCTTTTGAAAAATCCTCAAATATTTAAAACCTTTTGAAATCCCTTGAATTTTTTTAAACTTCTTGAAAATTCGTTGGAATTTAAAAAATACCCTGAAATATTTTTAATCCTTTAAAATCTCATACTAAATTATTAAAATGAATTCAAATTCTTTGGAATCTTTTAAAATTCTCTCAAATTCTTCCAGTTCTTTAAAATCTTTTAAAATACCTAGAACTTGTTTTTAATGGTTTTAAGGTACTTTGGAATGTTTTAAAATAACCATTAAATTATTTTTTTAATTCTTTGAAGTTCCTTTAAGATATGAAAATAAAATGAAAATTCCTTGACATATTTTAAAAAGTCCTGAAATATTTAAAATCCTTAAAAATCTTTTGAAATCTCTTGAAATTTTTAAAAGTTCTTGAAAATATCTTGAAAATTTAAAAATAACCTGAAATATTTCAAATCCTTTAAAATATAATATTAAATTTCTGCAATCAACTGAAAATTCCTTGGAATCTTTTAAAATTCTCTGCTGGGAAGGCTCCCTAGTGACTAGTTAAAGAAATAATTTAAGGTCGCACCCCTACCCCTTTTGCAACGCCACGTGGGGGCGGGAAGGCACCCGTGTGACTAGTCACAGAAATAATTAAAGGTCACACCTCTACGCCTTTTCCAACGTCACGTGAAGGTGGGTAGACAACCCTGTGCCGGGTCACAGAAATGATAAAAGGTCGCACCCCTGAAACTTTTCCAACGCTACGTGGGGACGGGACAGCACCCCTGCGAATGGTCACAGAAATAATGTAAGGACGCACCCCTACCCCTTTTCCAACTCCACGTGCGGGCGGGAAGACATCCCTGTGACTAGTCACAGAAATAAAGTAAGGTCGCACCCCTACCCCTTTTCCAACGCCACGTGGGAGCGGGAAGTCATCCCTTGTGACTGCTCACAGAAATAATGAAAGGTCGCACCTCTACCCCTTTTCCAACGTCACGTGAAGGTGGGTGGACAACCCTGTGGTCACAGAAATAATGTGAGGACGCACCTCTACCCCTTTTCCAACTCCACGTGGGGGCAGGAAGACATCCCTGTGATTGGTCACAGAAATAATGTAAGGTCGCACCCGTACCCCTTTTCCAACGCCACGTGGGGGCGGGAAGGCATTCCTGTGACGACTCACAGAAATAATGAAAGGTCGCACCTCTACCCCTTCTCCAACGCCACGTGGCGCGGGAAGGTTCCCTAGTGACTGGTTAAAGAAATAATTTAAGGTAGCACCCCTACCCCTTTTGCAATGCCACATGGGGACGGGAAGGCACCCCTGTGACTGGTCACAGAAATAATATTAGGTTGCACCGTTACCCCCTTTTCAAACGTCATTTGGGGATTGGAAGGCACCCCTGTGACTGATCACAGAAATAATTTAAGGTCGCACTACTAACTCTTTTCCAACGCCACGTGGGGGCGGGAAGGCATCCCTGAGCGTAGTCACAGAAATAATGTAAGGTCGCACCCCTACCCCTTTTCCGACGCCACGTGCGGGCCGGAAGGCACCCCTGTAACTGGTCACAGAAATAATGTAAGGTAGCACCCCTAGCCATTTTCCAACGCCACGTGGGGGTGGAAGCACCCCTGTGCCTAGTCACAGAAATAATGTAAGGTCGCACCCCTACTTCTTTTCCAACGGCACATGGGGGCGGGAAGGCACCCCTGTGACTGGTCACAGAAATAATATTAGGTTGCACCCTTACCCTTTTTCCAACGTCACAGAAATAATTTAAGCTCGCAATCCTACCTCTTTTCCAACGCCACGTAAGGGCGGAAAGGCATCCTAATGACTGGTCAAAGAAGAAATTTAAGCTTGTATATAGACTCCAGCTTTCAGGAATTCACAGAATTCGTGGAATTCACGGAATCCAAGGAATTCATGGAATTCAAATTTTTATAACTTTTCTTCAACCTCTCATGGGGAGGGGGAGCTGGAAGACACTCCTGTGTATTGTAACAGAAATAACTTTGATCAAAATACTTACCCTTTTCCAACAACGTGTTGTCGGACTAGAAGGCACCTCTTGTTACTGGTCAAAGAAATAACATTTTTCCAAGGCTTTAGTCTGGGAAATAAACTAGCAAGATAGCCGATATTGAGGATCGAACAGTAGCAGTAAGCACATTTGGGGAATAATAATTTTTTAATATGTTCTTTGCGCACTCTAGGCTACTAGGCAGTCTGATAAGTCCCTGAAAAATGAAACACGGAGACGTTTTTTTGCCCAAAGTCGGTTTTATTTTTCAACATACTCTCCTTTTAGGTCGATACAGTGAGTCCAACGATTTTCGAACTTTTTGATACCGTCCGAAAAGTACTCGATCGAAAGGTCTCCAAAATACGCCTCAGTTTCAGCTATGAGCTCCTCATTTGAGTAAAAACGCTTACCGGTGAGACATCTCTTCAGGTTAGCGAACAAGTAATAGTCGATGGGGGCTAGGTCTTGTGAATACGGTGGCTGAGGAGCCAATTCGAAGCCGATTTCATGCAATTTTGCTTGTGCAACTAAGCATGAATGAACAGGCGCATTGTCGTGATGATAAAGCGGTCTTTTCTTCTTCAAATGCGGTCGTTTTTTGGCGATTTCGATTTTCAATCGGTCCAATAATGATAAATAGTATGCTCCGGTTATGGTTTTACCTTTTTCAAGATAGTCCATGAATATTATGCCATGTGCATCCCAAAAGACGGAGGCCATAACCTTTTCGATCCATTGTTGCGTTTTTGGACGCTTCGGAGCACTTTGGCCCGGTGGAACCCACTATTTTGCCTGGTGCGTTGACTCAGGAGTGTAGTAGTGGATCCAGGTTTCATCCGTGGTTATGAATCGGCGCAAAAACTCGGTCGGCTTACGCGAAAATAATGCCAAATTCTGC
>NC_046662.1:130914440-130921636 GCF_010883055.1 Belonocnema kinseyi
CAACATCATATCATGGATTTTTTTGACATTTTCTGGTGTAGTGACCTCTTTTGGGCGCCCAGATCGTTCAGCATCAACTGTGCTCGTACGGCCACAACGAAAATCGGTAAACCAGTTATGAATCGTTCCAATCGACGGTGCAGAGTCCGGGTAATACTTATCCAGCTTGGCCTTGGTCTTGGATATCGTTTTCTTGCGAAGATAGTAGTGTTTGATCAAAACTCGAAACTCAGATTTTTCCATATTAAAAAAAACTCGGAGGTTAGTCGCTTCTCAGTGCTGTAACTTGTAAATGCGTACACGTAAATGGCTGAAGTTTTGACAGGCGTCATTTGAAGGATCAAGCTCGACGAAAATGGTTCACATTAGTGAATACTAATGCCATCTCTTAGAATTTTCAGGTATTTATCAGACTGCCTAGCATATCCTTAAAATATGCTTTTTGCCGGTACCGGATTTGTATACACAACCTTTTTTTTAATGGTTCTAAAGTATTTTGGAATTTTTTAAAATAACCCTTCTAAAATTGTTTAATTCTTTGAAATTCCTAAAAATTATAAAAATAAGTTGAAAACTCATTGACATCTTTTAAAACATCCTCAAAAATTTAAAGTCTTTTAAAATCTTTTGAAATCTCTTAAAATTTCTTAAAGCTCTTGAAAATATCTTGAAATTTTTAAAATACCCTGAAATATTTCAAATCTTTAGAATCTCATATGTAATTACTGTAATCAATTGAAAATTCCTTGGAATCTTTTAGAATTTTCCAATTTTTCAAATCCTTCAAAATCTTTTAAAATATCTAGAACTTTTTTTTTAATGATTCTAAAGTACTTTGAAATGTTTTAAAATAACCCTTTAAACATTTTTTTAATTCTTTGAAGTTCCTTTAAGTTATGAAAATAAATTGAAAATTACTTGACATTTTTTAAAAAGTCCTCAAATATTTAAAATCCATAAAAATTTTTTGAAATATCTTCAAAATTTTTTTAAGCCCTTGTAAATACATTGAAAATTTGAAAATACCTTGAAATGTTTTAAATCCTTTAAAATCTCATACTAAATTACTGAAATGAATTCAAATTCCTTGGAATCTTTTAAAATTCTTTTAAGTTTTTCAAATCATTCAAAGTATTTTGAAATACCTAGAACTTTTTAAAAAGATTTTTTAAGTACTTAAGAATTTTTTTAAATTACCCTTCTAAAATTTTTTAAAGTTTTCTGAATTTCAATTTGAAACTTTTTAAAATTTCAAAACATTTAAAAATATTTTCAATATTTGAGGATGTTGTAAAAGGTTGATGCAAACTCCTGTTAAAAACAAGAATCCAACGACCAAATTTGGACCACAACGAATAAAAAAAACAAAAAATTCTGTTGTAATCTGAAAAAAAATTTCGGGTCTTCCATTTTTTGGTCAAATTTCTAAAACTATTGAACATATATTAAAAAAATTTTAATTCATAAGATTTTCCGTATTTCATTTAGAATGGATTCAGTGATAAATTTTTGCAAAGATCCTTAGGATAATTTTGAAAAGGGTGGTGTTGTTATAAGAACACTTGCAGGATCTGTAAGATGAATTACGTGGGACAGACTGGCAGACTTCTTAAGAGGGCTGGGGACATGGGCTTTTGTACGGTCATCGTTGCACTCTATTTCCTTCGAAAGTACAATGAAAAATATGACTTATATGGTATTTCAGCATTCAGAAAAGAATGCTCTATGTCTATAGTGTTTTGAAATTGCAATGAACATTTTTTAAATTAACAATGAGCTTAGTCGAAGTTACCCTACTTTTGAAGACTAATTTCTCGGCTCGTAATGATTATTTCACAAATTTACAACGTTAATAACATCTATTAACTTTTCATCTACAAGTGAATGTACCTATCTAAACAATTTTTCTTAAATAAATATGAAAAACAGAGTTTAACGAAGTGTCTGCATGGAGTAAATTTAAGGCAAGTAACTACCCATCCTAGCGGCCAAATATTACGGAGATCTTTAGGCACGCCCACGCTGTTGTACTCACTGCACTGCATGCCTCTTACCTCACCCCGGACAGCAGCAGGGTCCTGAGCCCCGAAGGTCACAATGCCTACGCTAACTGTGTTTCACATCTGGCACCAATCTCAAGAAAACCTTCTTAGGTTCATTTCTGAATTTTCTCTTGATTCTCTAATGAAATGAATGAAATTTTAAGTTCCAAAAAAATTGGCTACACATACTTCTCTGACGTTCAACGAATTTGTACGTTTCTTAAAATTCTGAGTCGAATGATACATACTTTTAGGAGTCACTTTTTTCATAAAAATGAAATACAATAATTCGTCAAAAGTAGGGTAACTGACAGGTTATTGTTTGTTATTGTTCGATTCAGAATTTCACGAAACGTGCAAATCCGTTGAACGTCAGAGAAGTATTTTTAGCAAATTTTTGCAAACTCCGTCAAGATTGGTAGTTACTTGCCATCAATTGACTCAGTGCAGATACTTCCTTGACCTCTGTTTTTTCATATTTATTGAAGAAAATTTGTTTAGATAGGTACATATTCTTGTAGATGAAAAGTCTATAGATGTTATTAATGTTGTAAATTTATGAAATAATCATTACTAGCCGAGAAATAATTCTTCAAAAGTAGGGTAACTTTGAATAAAATTATTCTTAATATAATACCATTTTTTTTATGAAAAAAGTGACTCCTAAAAGTATATATTAATCGATTCAGAATTTCACGAAACGTGCAAATCCGTTGAACGTCAGAGAAGTATTTTTAGCAAATTTTTGTAACCTCCGTCAAGATTGGTAGTTACTTGGCTTCAATTTACTCCGTGCAGATACTTCCTTGACCTCTGTTTTTTCATATTTATTCAATAAAATTGGTTTAGATAGGTACATACACTTGTACATGAAAAGTCAACAGATGTGATTAATTTTGTAAATTTATGAAATAATCATTAGAAGCCGATAAATAATTCTGCAAAAGTAGGGTAACTTTGACTAAAATTATTGTTAATATAATACCATTTTTTTATGAAAAATTTTTTATTTCAAAATTTAAAACTCTGACGTTCAACGAAATTGCACGTTTCTTGAAATTCTGAATCGCATGATATATACATTTAGGAGTCACTTTTTTCATAGAAAACGGTATTATAGTAACAACAACAAAAGTAATGATTATTTTACAAATTTACAAAACAACAGGCATGTAACAATAGGTATGTACACCCATTGATAATAATTATAACTTATGTGGAATGCCTGGATTGGTAAACGAGTTAGGAAAATAAAGCTTTAACGATCAACTAATATTGAAAATATTGACCGATTTTTTTCAATCTTTTTCTGATTTACTCATAATAATATAACGAGACTAATTCAGTACATTAAAATTTAATTAATAAATATTGTAAAAGATTATGATTTTTATCCGCTATATCTAATCTCAAACAATGGGAGGGTCTCGCGAGGCCAAAAACCGTCCGCTCGACAAAATACCACGCGCTGCAAGGGTACCGTTTTCCAGCCAATGCCTGAACCTGGCTGAAGGTCCCCTGATTATTACTTTCTCGCAGGAAATTTGTTTCACACTTTTTTTTACTATTTACCCTTTTTTCTGAAAATATTCCAACTGTGATTGGCTGTCGAAATTTTTTTTTTTCATTCAGAAGATTCACCCTTTAGGGCGTGCTTATCATATTTCTGCCTCTCTCGCACACTCAACTCAGAATTCATTGAACGCCAGAGAAGTATTTTTAGAAAATTTTCGCAACTTTTGTCAAGACTGGTAGTTAGGTCCAGGAGGTTGGAATTACAACATTATCATATTGATGTGGGCACTATGCCATAATTTAGTGCTTATTTAGTGCTGATTTATGCTGCAGAACAAAATTGTTTGCCCGGTAATTTTGGCCAAAAACATGTAGTAATGCTAGCTTCAGCTGAAGCCACGACTCCGGTATGCGAAACTCAGAAACTATTAGTGGTATCAAATTCTCCTTTGCGCAGGAATTTAGAGCTAATTAAGTGCTCTGGATTTATGCCTTGAAAAAAATTCGGGCACTTTTTTTTACCAAAAACGTGTAGTAATGCTGGCTTCAGGCGACTCTGGTATGCGAAACTCTGAAACTATTAGTGGTATCAAGATCTGCTTTGCGCAGGAATTTAGTGCTAATTAAGTGCTAATATATTCTGCAAAAACTAAATTTTGTGCCCGGTAATTTTGATCAAAAACATGTAGTAATGCTGGCTTCAGGTGACTCTGGGATGCGAAACTCGGAAAGTATTAGTGGTATCAAGAACAGCTTTGCCCAGGAATTTAGTGCTAATTAAGTGCTCTGGATTTATGTTTTGCAAAAAATCCGGGCACTTTTTTTTTAACAAAAACGTGTAGTAATGCTAGCTTCAGGTGACTCTGGTATGCGAAACTCGGAAACTATTAGTGATATCAAGATCTGCTTTGCGCAGTAATTTAGTGCTAATTAAGTGCTCTGGATTTATGCCTTGCAAAAAATCCGGGCACTTTTTTTTAACAAAAACGTGTAGTAATGCTAGCTTCAGGTGACTCTGGTATGCGAAACTCGGAAACTATTAGTGGTAACAAATTCTCCTTTGCGCAGGAATTTAGTGCTAATTAAGTGCTCTGGATGTATGCCATGCAAAAAATCCGGGCACTTGTTTTTACCAAAAACGTGTAGTAATGCTGGCTTTAGGTGACTCTGATATGCGAAACTCGGAAACTATTAGTGATATCAAGATCTGCTTTGCGCAGGAATTTCGTGCTAATTAAGTGCCAACATATTCTGCAAAAACTAAATTTTGTGCCTGGTAATTTTGATCAAAAACATGTAGTAATGCTAGCTTCACCTGAAACCACAACTCCGGTATGCGAAACTCGGAAACTATTAGTGGTATCAAATTCTCCTTTGCGCAGGAATTTAGTGCTAATTAAGTGCTCTGGATTTATGCCTTGCAAAAAATCCGGGAACTTTTTGCAAAGCTGTTCTTGATGCCACTAATAGTTACCGAGTTTCGCATACCAGAGTCACCTGAAGCTAGCATTACTACATGTTTTTGATCAAAATTACCGGGCACAAAATTCAGTCTTTGCAGAATATATTAGCACCTAATTAGTTCTAAATTCCTGCGCAAAGGAGAATTTGATACCACTAATAGTTTCCGAGTTTCGCATACCGGAGTTGTGGCTTCAGCTGAAGCTAGCATTACTACATGTTTTTGGCCAAAATTACCGGGCACCAAATTTTTTTCCTGCAGCATAAATCAGCACTAAATAAGCACTAAATTATGGCATAGTGCCCACATCAATATGACAATGTTGTAATTCCAGCTTCCGGGACCTAACTACCAGTCTTGACGGAAGTTGCGAAAATTTGCTAAAAATACTTCTCTTACGTTCAAAGAATTCTGAGTTTAGTGTGCGAGAGAGACAGAAATATGATAAGCACGCCCCAAAGGGTGGAGCTTCTGAGTGAAAAAAAAATTTTCGACAGGCAATCACAGTTGGAATATTTTCAGAAAAAAGGGTAAATAGTAAAAAAAAGTGTGAAAAAAATTTCCTGCGAGAAAGTAATAATCAGAGGACCGTCAGCCAGGTTCAGGCATTGCCTGGAAAACGGTACCCTTGCAGCGGGTGGTAGTTTGTCGAGCGGACGGTTTTTGGCCTCGCGAGACCCTCCTTATGTTTCAGATTAGACACAGCGGATAAAAATCATAATCTTTTACAATATTCATTAATTAAATTTTAATGTACTGAATTAGCCTCGTTATATTATTATGAGTAAATCAAAAAAAGATTGAAAAAAATCGGTCAATATTTTCAATATTAGTTGATCGTTAAAGCTTTATTTTCCTAACTCGTTTACCAATCCACACATTCCACATAAGTTATAATTATTATCAATGGCTTTACATACCTATTGTTACATGCCAGCTGTTTTGTAAATTTGTAAAATAATCATTACTTTTGTTGTTGTTACTATAATACCGTTTTCTATGAAAAAAGTGACTCCTAATGTATATATTTTAAATGTAAATTTTTTTTCAGATTACAACAGAATTTTTTATTTTTTTTTATTCGTTGTGGTCCAAATTTGGTCGTTGGATTCTTGTTTTTAACAGGAGTTTGCAGCACCCTTTTAAAATATCCTCAAATATTGAAAATATTTTAAAATCTTTTGAAATTTCTTGAAATTTTAAAAAGTTTCAGATTGAAATTCAGAAAACCTTAACACAATTTTAGAAGGGTTATTTAAAAAAATTCTAAAGTACTTAAAAAATCTTTTTAAAAAGTTCTAGATATTTCAAAAGAATTTGAATGATTTGAAAAACTTAAAAGAATTCTAAAAGATTCCAAGGAATTTTCAATTGATTACAGTAATTACATATGAGATTCTAAAGATTTGAAATATTTCAGTGTATTTTAAAAATTTCAAGATATTTTCAAGAGCTTTAAGAAATTTCAAGAGATTTCAAAAGATTTTAAAAGACTTTAAATATTTGCTGACCAGAGTCACCTGAAGCTAGCATTACTACACGTTTTTGGTAAAAAAAAAAAGTGCCCGGATTTCTTGGAAGGCATAAATCCAAAGCACTTAATTAGCACTGAATTCCTGCGCAAAGCAGATCTTGATATCACTAATGGTTTCCCTGTTTCACATAGCAGTGTTACCTGCAGCCAGCATCACTACATGTTTTTGCTCAAAATTACCGGGCACAAAATTTAGTGTTTGCGGAATATATTAGCACTTAATTAGCACTAAATTGCTGCGCAAAGGAGAATTTGATACCACTAATAGTTTCCGAGTTTCGCATACCAGAGTCACCTGAAGCTAGCATTACTACACGTTTTTGTTAAAAAAAAGTGCCCGGATTTTTAGCAAGGCATAAATTCAGAGCACTTAATTAGCACTAAATTCCTGCGCAAAGGAGAACTTGATACCACTAATAGTTTCCGAGTTTCGTATACCGGAGTTGTGGTTTCAGCTGAAGCTAGCATTACTACATGTTTTTGATCAAAATTACAGGGCACAAAATTTAGTTTTTGCAGAATATACATATGAAACCGGTATTTTTTTCAAGAAAAAAACGCATTTATTTCAAGAGAATGATAACAAATATTTTATTCAAAGTATGCGCCCTCGCTGGCTACACATTTTGTCCACCTCTCAGGC
>NC_046662.1:130921736-130930768 GCF_010883055.1 Belonocnema kinseyi
TTTTTGGTAAAACTAAAAGTACCCGGATTTTTTGAATAGCACAAATCCAGAGCACTTAATTAGCACTAAATTGCTGCGCAAAGGAGAATTTGATACCACTAACAGTTTCCGAGTTTTGCATACCAGAGACACCTGAAGCCAGCATTACTGCAAGTTTTTGGTAAAAAAAAGTGCCCGGATTTTTTGCAAGGCATAAATCCAGAGCACTTAATTAGCACTAAATTCCTGCGCAAAGGAGAATTTGATACCACTAATAGTTTCCGAGTTTCGCATACCGGAGTTGTGGTTTCAGCTGAAGCTAGCATTACTACATGTTTTTGGCCAAAATTACCGGGCAAAAAATTTTTTTTCTGCAGCATAAATTGGTACTAAATAAGCACTAAATTATAGCATAGTGCCGACATCAATATGACAATGTTGTAATTCCAGCTTCCGGGACCTCTGGTAGTTACTTGCCTTCAATTTACTGCGTGCAGATACTTCCTTGACCTCTGTTTTTTCGTATTTATTGAAGAAAATTTGTTTAGATAGGTACATATACTTGTAGATGAAAAGTCAATAGATGTTATTAATGTTGTAAATTTGTGAAATAATCATTGCGAGCCGTGAAGTAATTCTTCAAAAGTAGGGTAACTTTGTCTAAGATTATTGTTAATATAATACCATTTTTTATGAAAAAGGTGACCGTTGAACGTCAGAGAAGTAATTTTAACAAATTTTTGCAACTTTCGTCAAGAATGGTAGTTACTTGGCTTTAATTTACTCCCTGCACATACTTCGTTGACCTCTGTTTCTTTCATATTTATTTAAGAAAAGTTGTTTATTATTAGGAGCCGAGAAATAACTCCTCAAATTTCTCAAAATACTACAAAAAAGTGTTTTCTATTGCAATCTTAGTCTCTAATTGTGAAATAATAATGACAGGCCCGGAAATTAGTCTCATAAAAAGCAGGGTTACTTAGACTAAGTATTTTAAATTGTGTTTTATGCCTGGATCAGTAAAAAATAAGGTAGAAGAGATGTGTAAAATTGCAATGATAATTTACAATATTAAAAACATGCCTGATCTTAGTAATCCTGCTTTTTACAAGACTAATTTCTGGGTTTGTAATTATAATTTTAAAGCTAGAGAGTAAGATTGCAACAGAAAACACGTTTTTCTAGTATGTCGAGAAATTGGAGTCAAAATTTTCATTGGTTATAAAGTGTATTTCGAAGTTATACCAATGAAATTTTCCGTTTTGATGAAAATTCAAATAGAGCTTTTTCAACATTTCTAACTTTATTTCGACTTATTGCGACCTTTTTTGGTAAAAACATTGTAAATAATTATAAAATGTGTTGTATGGATTCGTAAAAAAATAAGGTAGAAGAGATATGTGTAAAATTGCAATGATAATTTACAATATTAAAAACATGCTTGATCTAAGTAATCCTGCCTTTTATAAGACGAATTTCTGGGTCTTTAATTATAATTTCAAAGCTATAGAGTAAGATTGCAACAGGAAACAAGTTTTCTAGTATTTTGAGAAATTTGAGTCAAACTTTTCATTGGTTATAAAGTGTATTTCGAAATTATCCCAATGAAATGTTTCGATCAGATGAGAATTCAAATGGAGCATTTTCAAAATTTCAAACTTTATTTCGACTTATTGCGACCTTTTTTTGTAAAAACATGCTTAATAATTATAAATTGGGTTGTATGTCTGGATTCGTAAAAAATAAAGTAGAATAAGATGTATGTGTAAAATTGCAATGATAATTTTCAATATGAAAAACATGCTTGATCTCAGTAATCCTGCTTTTTATAAGACTAATTTCTGGGTCTGTAATTATAATTTCAAAGCTAGACAGTAAGGTTGCAACAGAAAACACGTTTTCTAGTATTTTGAGAAATTCGAGTCAAAATTTTCATTGGTTATAAAGTGTATTTCGAAATTATCCCAATGGAATGTTCCGATTAGAAGAAAATTCATATAGAGCTTTTTCAACATTTCAAACTTTATTTCGACTTATTGCGACCTTTTTTGTGAAAACATTGTAAATAATTATAAATTGTGTTGTATGTCTGGATTCGAAAAAAATAGGTAGAAGAGATATGTGTAAAATTGCAATGATAATTTACAATATTAAAAACATGCTTGATCTAAGTAATCCTGCCTTTTATAAGAGAAATTTCTGGGTCTGTAATTATAATTTCAAAGCTAGAGAGTAAGATTGCAACAGAAAACGCGTTTTCTAGTATTTTGAGAAATTTAAGTCAAAGTTTTTATTGGTTATAAAGTGTACTTCGAAATTATACCAGTGAAATGTTTCGATTAGATGAAAAGTCAAATAGAGCTTTTTCAACATTACAAAATAATAGGCATGTAACAATAGGTATGTAAAACCATTGACAATAATTATAACTCATGTGGAATGCCTGGATCGGTAAACGAGTTAGGAAAATAAAGCATTAACGATCAACTAATATTGAAAATATTGACCGATTTTTTTCAATCTTTTTTTGATTCACACATAATAATATAACGAGGCTAATGCAGTACATTAAAATTTAATTAATGAATATTGTAAAAGATTCTGATTTTTATCCGCTGTGTCTAATCTCAAACAATGGGAGGGTCTCGCGAGGCCAAAAACCATCCGCTCGACAAACTACCACCCTCTGCAAGGGTACCGTTTTCCAGACAATGCCTGAACCTGGCTGAAGGTCCCCTGATTATTACTTTCTCGCAGGAAATTTTTTTCACACTTTTTTTTACTATGTACCCTTTTTTCTGAAAATATTTCAACTGTGATTGGCTTTCGAAATTTTTTTTTCACTCAGAAGCTCCACCCTTTGGGGCGTGCTTATAATATTTCTGTTTCTCTCGCACGCTCCACTCAGAATTCCCACGGGTGTCCCCAGCCCTCTTATCACTAGGATAGAGGAACACAAAAGTGATATTCGTTTGGGACGCTATTACGAGAGTGTTCTTGCCAGACATACGAGGTGTGTTCAAAAAATAAGGTGACTTTATGGTTTTCTCAAAAAATATTCATTTATTCCTCAATATTTATGTTGTCCCCTTCAAAGTAATCCCCCTCAGATATAATACACTTGTACCAACGCTTTTTCCAATCATCGAAGCACTTCTGACAATCATTTTGTGGTATAGCCTTGAGTTCTTTCAGCGATGCAGTTTTTATCTCCTCAATCCTCAATCGTTGAAAACCGATATCCTTTCATGGGTCTCTTCAATTTTGGGAAAAGAAAAAAGTCACTGGGGGCCAAATCCGGTGAATATGGAGGCTGAGGCATGACTGTGGTGCTGTTGTTGGTCAGAAAATCTTTCACAAGCAACGATGAATGAGCAGGTGCATTATCGTGATGCAAAAGCCAGCAATTGTTTTTCCAAAGTTCCGAACGTTTTTTGCTTATTGCCTCTCGCAAACAGCACATAACTTGAAGGTAATATTGCTTATTGACCGTACGACCTTGTGGTAAGAATTCCTGATGCAATACGCCACGGTAATCAAAGAAGACAGTGAGCAAAGCCTTCACATTTGACCGAACTTGACGTGCTTTTTTCGGTCTTGGAGACTCAGAATGATTCCACTGAGACGATTGGGCTTTAGTTTCGACGTGTTAACCATATACCCACGATTTATCCCCAGTCATAACCCTTTTGAGAAAAGCAGGATCATTATTGACTTCATTCAACATCTCCTGAGCGATGGTCATGCGATGGATCTTTTGATCAAAATTAAGCAGTTTTGGAACAAATTTCGCTGACACACGTCTCATGCCCAAAACGTCCGAAAAGATAGCATGGCATGAGCCAACCGATATGCCAACATCTTCAGCAACTTCTCTGATGGTAATTTGGCGATTTATCAACACCATTTCTTCCACTGCTTGAACGTTTTCATCTGTTGTTGACGTGCTGGGACGTCCAGGGCAAGGTTCGTCTTCGACATCCTCTCGGCCTTCTTGGAACAGCTTGTACCACTTATACACATTTTTCTTACTCAGTAGACTCACCGTATGCAAGTGTCAACATTTCAAGAGTTTTAGAGCACTGGATGCCATTTTTCACACAAAATTTAATGCAAACTCCTTGCTACATTTTTTTTGAAAGAAGAAAATCGCCGAGCACACCAAACCCTTCTAAACTTTTGCGCTTCTGCCAGAAAAACAACACGAGCTTTATAGTCAAAACTGTGAACATATAATCGTGACGAGTGTACCAACACAACAAAACAAAAAATTTAAAACTTGAATGTACGTAGCCCGCGAAAATTGAAAAGTCACCTTACTTTTTGAACACACCTCGTACAAAGGCATTTGTTGATGTTGGCCATAAGTTTGACTGGGATCAATTTCAAATTTTGCATAGTGAAAGTAATGAGAGAAAGAGAGAATTCATGGAAATGCTTTATATTAAAAAAAAACGAAAAAAGTTATCAATTAATTTAAAAATCGATTTGGATAGGTTGAACAAAAGTTATGCTCATATGATTAATTACATTTAACAAGGCTGTTTCATGAATTCTGTTTTTCTTTTACTTTCTCTATTTCTGATGTAATTATGACAGATATTTATATTATGTTCACAACAGATTGGCCTACTGACCCTCATTTGATTCTCAAGTACCAAAGAGAGAGCACCTGTTCGGTTGTACTGTCAATTTCTACCATTTAAATTTTTCTTGCCTTGATAAGGGTACTGTACGAGTACCGAAACATTGGTAATGCAATTTTATTTATTTTTAATTTGCATTTTAATGTTATTTTGTTGTAATTGGATGATAATAAAAATAAAAAAGACGAAAGAAAGAAAAAGAGAAGGAAGGGGATGTGGTTGGCTGCCTTCTCATTTTTCTTTCCTCTTTTTTATTTTTGTCCGAAATTGTTTTTCAGATTACAATAGAATTTTTTGCTTTTGTTTATTCGTTGTGGTTCAACTTTGGTCGTTGGATTCTTGTTTTTAAGAGGAGTTTGCATCAATTTGATTATTGGAGGTTAAATAGGATTTTTAATTTGGATTTCAATCTAATTTAAATTTCTTACATTTTATTCTAAAATGTGCCAAGGAATTTTCAATTGATTACAGTAATTTATTATGAGATTTTAATGGATTTGATATATTTTAGGATATTTTAATAGATTTCAAGGAACTTTAAATAGATTTTAATAATTTAGTATAAGACTTTGAAATATTTCAGGGTATTTTAAAAATTTCAAGATATTTTCAAGAGCTTTACAAAATTTGAAGAGATTTCAAATGATTTTTAAGGATTTTAAATATTTCAGGATGTTTTAAAAGATGTCAAGGAATTTTCAATTTATTTTCATAACTTAAAAGAACTTCAAGGAATTAAAAAAATTGTAAAAGGGTTATTTTAAAATATTCCAAAGCAAAGTACTTTAGAACCATTAAAAAAAGTTCTAGGTATTTCGAAAGATTTCAAAGGATAGGAAAAATTTGAGAGAATTTTCAAAGATTCCAAGGAATTTTCAATTAGTTACAGAAATTTAATATGAGATTTGAAAGTATTTGAAATATTTCAGGATATTTTTATTATTATTTTAATAGATGTAAATGATGTTTTAATTATTTTAATAGATGTAAAAGAATTTTCAATTGATAACAGTAATTTAATATGAGATTTCAAAGTATTTGATATATTTTAGGATATTTTAATAGATTTCAAGGAATTTTAAATTAATTTTAATAATTTAGTATGAGATTTTAAAGTATTTGAAATATTTCAGGGTATTTAAAAAATTTCAAGATATTTTCAAGAGCTTTAAAAAATTTCAAGAGATTTCAATAGATTTTTAAGGATTTTCAATATTTGAGGATGTTTTAATAGATGCCAAAGAATTTTCAATTTATTTTCATAACTTAAAGGAACTTCGAAGAACTAATAAGATGTTAAAAGAGTTTTTTTTAACATTCTAAAGTACATCAGAAAGCTTAAAAAAAAGTTCAAGTTTTCAATTGATTTCAATAATTAAGTATGAGATTTTTAAGGATTTAAAATATTTTAGGGTATTTTTAAAATTGCAAGAAATTTTTAAGAGCTTTCTATAATTTCAATAGATTTTAAAGGATTTTTAAATATTTGAAAATTTTTAACTATTTTGTACAAAATTCTTTTTGTTTTTCATTAAGGGCATGTGACACAGCTAAATACCTATATTACCGACCTCACTTTTTCGGTTCACTGAATTTTTTTTTGAACCTAAGAACTTTTTTTGTGAATAAAATATCGAGCTGAAACTTTGGAATATGTATTAGAGTACAATAAAGAACGTTTAGGTACTGCATTTTGGTAGGAACTTCACTGAAAATTATTTCATCTTTTTTTTGAACCTCGACATTTTTTGAAAGTTTGAACTTTTTTCATACATAAAATATCGGTCTCAAACAATAAAATGAATCTTTTTGTCGAAAATTTAACTATGGTTAAACATTAATTTTTTGTATAGAAAATTAGTCTTGGTGGAAAATAAATTTCTTTTGTGCAAAGTTCACATATTTGATTAAAAATTCCTTTTTTTAGTATGCAGTTCAGCTTTTTGGATGAAAATTTAACTTTTTGTTTAAGAATTTAACTATTTCCTTGAAAATAATTTACACCAATTTTTTAAAATTTATATATTGTAAAGTTGTGGCCACCCAACCGTTATAGATCCCACTTTAGATCACTTTCACAATTCAACATAATTACAACGTGGATCCATGGCCGGCACGAATACAAATTAGGCTTAAATAATGAACAATATATATATATATATATCGGATATTGTTTCATGTAATTGTATGGAAGAATGAAAGAAAGAGAGAATGAGGTTATAATTTTTATATTTATATTCCTTTTATTTGAATTTGGCCACTCCAATATAAAATTTAAGTACCTGCAGTGCAGGGTTTGGCATGCATATGTAATGCGCTGTAGTCCGCATAGTGTAGATCGCCTGTGGACGATAATGATATGACGTCCTGCCTTTAGCTGTGGGGGTAAAAGCTATCATAGGGTTCTTATCCAGCCCTTTAACACTGCTGTGGAGGGGTCTATTGTTTCGGATGGGTCGAGTGCTGGCGGTATAGTCATCTTCAACAAGATACAAGGTTCGCACTGCGAACCCGACACAGTAATACTCACCATCGCGACACACTAGGAAGAGAAAGAGAGACACTAGGAAAAGGAAGGAAAGACAAGTGCAGGGCTACATATCAAGAGGCCCCGTCATCTTTTTTGATTGAACACTGAATAGTTTGGTCGAAAATTCATCACTTGTGGAAACTGAAAAAGACTAAACGGAAAATTCTTTTATTATTATGATTATTAGAAAGCTATTCTTAAAATTTTTATATAGGCTTTGCGGCCAATAACGACAGCGGACAATAACAGACGCGAATGTTTGAAATGCAGCTAAGTGATTGGTCCACATTCTGTTAGTCTAGTCGCCGGTATGAACAAGTCGCTACTCATATTTTTTTATGCTCTAATAGGTCCTCGAGATATATTTTGTTCAAATGGTCCAAAAAATGTCTCCTGAATATGAATATCCTAGTATTTTATAAGCCGTTGATGTATTTCCATCCCCAATGAGAAAGGAATCCCTGGCGGACCGAAGGAACCGAACGGAGCCTCTACAAAGTCAACTTTTAAATTGTTGAAATTTGGATTCTACGTTAAAATTCCTTATAGAAGGTCACGCAATAATCGCAATAGTTTTTTTTTCAACGGTAAAAAGTTTTAAAAAATAAAAGACGTATAACGCCTATTGACTGCTACTTACAGGCGATGCGTGTGAAGTGTAGCAGTCAACAGGCGTTATACGTCTTATATTTTTTTTTGAACTTTTTACCGTTGAAAAAAAAAACTATTGTGATTATTCCGTGACCTTTTATCGGGAATTTTAACGTGGAATCCGAATTTCAACAATTTAAAAGTTGATTTTGCTGTTTTTTCATGTTTTTTTAAAAAGGAACTGAATGGGGACCCAATGGAGTCTTTACGCGTACTTTGCAGATGCTCCATTCGGTTTCTTTGGGCCGCCAGGGATAATGTATTGTTTGATTACATGCAATGAATTGTTAAAAGAGAAATGTATTTTTTTAGTTACAAATAATTAAAGTATCAAAAGAAAAAAAGAAATTTGTAAGCAAGTATTAAATCAACCATTACTACTGTTTAGGGTCCGCAGTTCGAACCTTGCATCTTGTTGAAGAAGACTGTACCTCCAGCGCTCGACTCGGCCGAAACAATAGACCCCCCAACAGCAGGGTTAAGGGGCTGGATGGGAACCTTGTGATAGCTTCTACCTGGCTGTGGAATGTGGGTTCTGTCAAAGATATTATAAACGTAGATGCGGTGCGAGCTTAGTTACCCGCCATAAATATAGACGGCGCGTCCGGCGAAAAAAGTCACTTCCCCTCTACCCACCGCTCCCCGTAAATAGCACCATCCCGTATAGTTTGCCAAGAGCCACTTGGAGCGCTGTAAGCAACTCTCGGCAAACCTTCGAGGCGCACTGATAGTAAACTTAGCTTGGACAAGAACCATTTAAATTAAAATTAAATTGCGAAAATTTCATAACATACGTAAAATATCCACGCTTTGTAAGACATGGTTATTTTAATAGATACCAGAGAGAAAATTAAATGTATAATTTATATTTCTGTTTCATATATTTTGTAATATTTCTAAAGTTATTTGATTATTTCCAAATATATCTTTGTTATTTCTCATCTTTTGATATTCTTTTAATAAGTAACGATTTATTTACTTCACCATATTATATTTTTATTATAACAGATAAAACTTTTAGTGCAATATCTATACATTGTTCTTTAATATTATTAAGTGTTTATTTTTATATTTGTACAGTTTGCAATTTCTAGAGATATTTTAGTCTTTTCGACTAATGAATTTCCCGCATGTATTTTTAAATTTCATAATTATTACGTACCGATCACTGACAATGAGTGAATGGCAGAGTAATAATAAGTTCATAAATCTGTAACTGCTCTCTG
>NC_046662.1:130930868-130935959 GCF_010883055.1 Belonocnema kinseyi
ATATTTGTCAATTTGCTATATTTCCCTTCAGCTGAGCAGGTAAGCCGAGAAACATGGTTTGATAAAAATGGTTGAATATTGTCTGTCTCTCTCGTTGCTAAGCTTCTCTTTTTAACAGGTCAAAAATTTTACCAACCGAATCCTACAAATTTTCGGGTATGAGGTTGTCTTCATACTTGCCAGGGGGCACTAGACTGTATTTCCGATTTTCTGTTAGATATCACTGCAGTCATTGCCGTGCTCAGCCAAACCTACCGTTTCGCCTTAAGGCGCTGTAAATTTGAGGGTCTTCTATAGGGGGTAGTTATTTTAAATAAGGGTTGACTTTACAAAAGCGATTCATAGCTCATTGTAAAGCAAAAAAATAGCAAAAAAATCTAGTTTAGTCATTTTTTAATACTGTTTTTAAATACCTTTTTCATTTCAAGGGGTAGTTATTTTAAATAAGGGTTGACTTTACAAAAGCGATTCATAGCTCATTGTAAAGCAAAAGATAGCAAAAAAATCTAACCTAGTCATTTTGTTTAATTTATTGATTTTTGAATGATTTTTGTAGAGGGCGCCGCTGAGTTGCCGGCAAGCTAGCGCCGCCCTGTTTTCTCGTAAACTAATAAAGCAACAAAATTTATTATTTTGGTAAAAAAAAAAATAGCGAAAAAATATGCATTATATGAAATTTTATTTTTCGTTAGTGGCGCCGCTGAGTTGTCTGACCTGCGCGTTCAAACTTGCGTGCGCAGCGCGCCATGATAAATTGCTCGCCTAGCGGGCAGGTTTTTTTTCTTTGTTGATTGAAAAAGCTTTCCTGGTAAAAATGTAACCCTTTGATTAAAATAAATATTATTATTAGTATTTTTGTTGTTGAAAATTAGCATGCTTTGGTTAAGGTTTAAGTTAATTAAAAGAAAACAGAAGTGCCAGTATTAAAGCATCTAGATTTGGTAATGTATTAAACATGTTATTTTTAAAAGAAAGAATTATTTGATTATTTTTAAACTTTGCCAAATCCAGTTTCAAAGTTATTTTCATCACTTAAGCAAATGCAATTTTCTGTGTTGGACCACGTTAAAAGTTTTTGAAGATACCGTTGAAAACGACGCTTGTGAATTTAAATTCATAAAAATCCTTCATCTTCTGCTTTGCATGTGTTAAGATAATATTTTAAAGTAAGTTTTGTAAAAAAAATTGGTCGAGAAATACAAAAAATAATGTTTTTTGTTAATGAGTTTCTACATTTAGCTACATATTGTTTGAAAGAAACGAATCTTGGGCGAATGTTGAAAACTGGACTTTGCGCAGAAAAAAATTTTTCGAGTACAGACGGTCAATGAATCAGATTAAAAAAATCTGCCAGCTGCGCGGGCACGGTCTCATCGCGCGCTGTGCGCGCGGCTCGCGGGTTTAAATGCGCTTAGGGCCCGCAATTGTTGATTCTCGTATTAAATTTTCACGAGAATTTTTGTTAGCGATTTTTAAATTTGTGTCATAAAGCAACAACATAGAAACAAATAAAGAGATAAAATTGGACATTTTAGTTTTATGACTTTTTATTTTAGTAGGAAATACAGAAAGAGACATCCTATCAGCTAATATTATTGAAACCCAACATTTCTCTTCACAATGAGTCACAGAATACGAATGAAATATTATTTTCCACAAATCACCTCCTCAAGTAAGTTTTATAGAGTCCTAAACTAATCCCACAAGTGCATTCTTTAAACAAGTTATTATTATTGTTAATAATATTCAATTTGAAAAATGCTAGAAAGTTACGGCTTTTTCTAAAATTTTCAACTTTTTGTCCACTTTCCAATTACAGTGAGATAGATAATTAAGTAAAGCTGAAAAATGAATAGTTCATATCACTTATTATTATTGTTGCTAATATTTAATTTTAACAATGCTCGAAAGTTTCATTTTTTCTGAAATATTCAACTTATTGTCCACTTTGTACTTATAGTGTGATAATAATTAAACAAATCTAGCAATCCTAATTGCCTAAACTAATTAGCATTGTTTACAACTAGCTTCTACGTTTTTGATGCTAGTTAGTTGTGAATTTTTGTGAAATGTTAGAATGTTTAGTTTCCATATTTCAGCTGATAGTAGGGCTGTTTCTGCATTTTTTCTTTAGATAAAAATTCACAAACTGAAACAGCCAATTTTGTAACTTTATTCCTTCATGTATTGTTGCTCTGTGAAAAATTTGAAAATCTTAAGGCCATGTGATGAGTGGGTCACGTGACCAGATTCCTACCTTACCGCCACTTTTTTTGTTTCCCAACTTATTATCACACGAAACGCCACATCGAGTTGAAAATTTAGAATACTAAATAAGAAGCACTAAGAACTTTGGGTCTCACGAGTAAGAATGCTTCGACTTGAGTCAAAATGACCCTTTTTGTTAGGACACGTATACACTTGAAGTTATATACCGCTCGTGCTGGAGTCATGAAAATGCGACTCAAGAGATAAATTTATGTCTTTAAGACATATAAACTCGTCTCCAAGACATACATTGAAGTCTAGGTCTGTGTCAAAACTGAGACATGCTCAAGTCGAACTTTTCGACTCCAGCATGTCTTGACTGAGGACACTTCAAGTCGAACTAAAGTAGAAACAATTTTAGTTTTTTACTCAGGCTGGTCCTACATTTGTATAATTATGAACAAAGTTTTTTGTTGTAAATATTTTTTTGTTTTGCTTTTTTTCATAATTATTAAAATTTAGGACCAGATACATGTTTCATAGTGCTTCTTATTCATTTTTCCAAATTTTCAACTCGATGTGGCGCTTCGTGTGAATATAAGTTGGGAAATAAAAAAGAGAGGGTATGGTAGGCATCTGGTTACGCGATCCAATTCTCACATGGCTTTAACAAAATTCCCTTAAAAATGCAATGCCGAGCATTGCTAAACAAACTTTAGAATCGGGTAAGGAATACGTCCTGTGGGCGATGATGAACAATAAATTCTTACTCTAGACCACTGTGGTTCGTACAATGGAAATTTCCGATTTTTTATTTTCTGTTTAAAAGCTATCAATTTCATAAAGAAGAATTCGGAATAAAACTTGTGCGGCTTGATGAGCCGCATATATTTATGATTTTTTACGCAGTGAATTTCCTGAGTTAATAATTTTCGGAAATTTTTTCGCATTTCTGCAATGCTCGGAGGAGAGCAAGTCCGAGCGCTAAGGACATTATGGAATTCACACGTTCAATTAGTTTTAAGAAGAAAGGGTGACGTGCGTTTCCAACAGTATGAATGATGAACGCTGATGGAATAACATGAATAAAGCAAATTTTTTAATAAACAGCATAAGGCCATTTACGCATAACCTCAAATTTTATTTCACATTTTTTTAAACACGTGAGCAAACGAAACGTGACAAAGGGTTCAATATTTAATAAATTAAATAAGAATCACTAAGAAACTTTTGCCTGGTCCTAATTTTTTAAATTTATAAAAAATATTTGCGTTTATACACGCGTTTTATCTCTTTTGAATTAGTTAAATCAGTTCAGTTTCAATTAGTTATTTGAACTGTTAGTTATTGAATTAATTAGTTAAATTAGTAAATTAGCTAATGTTCAAGTTACTTACAGTAATATAAATGAAACATCAAAAAGAAGTTGAATATCCGCGACAGAAAAAAAATCCACAGCTGATGGGTTAACCATAAGAATGAAATCTTCCACCTCCCGATATGGCCCAATAAATAAAACTAATTTTTTTGCGTGTATTGGGCGATATCGGGAGATTAAGAATAAGATTTTCCACCTATCGATGTTGCCAAATAGACGAAAAAAAGTGAATTCGTCGAATTATTATTTCTTTTTTTATTTTCTTAAATTATAAATAGAAAATTAGAAAGTGAAATTTAAACTTTATATTAATACATAGTTTAACTGTAAGCATAAAATCTCCCACCTCTCGACACGGCCCAACATATACAAAAATGGTAATTCGTTTAATTACTTTTCTTATATTCTTGAATTATAAATAGAAGATTATAATGCAAAATTCAAATTCTGCTATAAGAAAAAACTCTCCCTTTTTTTGAGATTGCCCAATGCATGAGAAAATGTAAATTCATCTAATTACTTTTTCTGATATTTTCGAACTATTAATAGAGGATTATAACGTGAAATTTCAACTTTGTATTAATAAATACCTTAACTATGCATAAAATCTCCCAACTGTCGATAAGGCTCAATACATAACAAAAATGCGTGAATTGGGCGATTTTCGGAGGTGAAAAATAAAGTCTTTTACCTACCGATATTGCTCAATAGACAAAAAAATGTGAATTCGCTTCATTACTATTTTTATATATTACCTTACCCTAACTTAATATACCTTAGCTATAAGAATAAAATCTCCAACCTCCAGATATGGCCCAATCCATACAAAAAAATATTTCGTGTATCAGGCCATAGCGGGAGGTGCGACATTTTATTCTTATACTTAAGGTATTTATTTATCCTTTTTAGTCGAAACGCCTACACTGAAATTTGTTGTTAATGGTTCTTTTTTTTTGTCAAAAATTGTATTACTTGGCTCAAAACTGAATTATTTCCTTCAAAATTCGCCAATTTTGTCAACATTATTCCTTTTCGTTTGAAAATTCTTTTCTTTCGGTGGAAAATCAGTTCTTTTGATTGAGAGTTTTATCGAAAGTATCTGTTTTTGGCTTTGTTTCAGATTTAAATATTTCCTGGAAACTTGTCTTTTTTTGGTTTTTTATTTATTTTTTCTGGATTTACATTTTATATTTCTTCAGTTTTGCACATTTGGAATTGAAATTTCTTGACTTTCAATATATATCTACATATGTGTGTGTATATGTATGTGCGTGTATGTGTGTATATATTTTAACTACTGTCGGAAATGACGTAGTTGTCAATCGAACCCTAAATTCTCTTGAGTTCTCTGTAATAGTTTCGTGGTGTCTCTTGAAGAGGCTTGTCGTATGTATACTCGGTAAGGGAAAAAGCCAAATAAAAATTTTAAATTTTGTATAAATGCACTTTCTTAAAATTGTGCTTCGATATGCAGTTACTAGGAAATCCAGAAACGTACTCAAAGA
>NC_046662.1:130936059-130937905 GCF_010883055.1 Belonocnema kinseyi
TTTATCGAAAATACCTGTTTTTTGCTGTGAATCGGATATGAATATTTCTTGAAAATGAGTCTTTTTGGTCTTTTTTTATTCTTTTTCTGGATCTACATTTTTATTTCTCCAATTCTGCACATTTGGTATTGAATCAGAAAACTATTTATTATAGCATGCTACGCGCCGGTTGATAGTGATCCTAGAGAAGTAAAAGACGCCTTCTGGGACACTTTAAATGACACAATGAACATCTGCGAACATGGGGAAAGAATAATTCTACTAGGTGACATGAACAGTTGGGTGGGCATCCAAAATCAGGATACGGAAAGAGTATTAGGTAATTTTGGGGATCCAAGAACAAACTATAACGGAGATTAATTAGTTGGTCTGTGCTTAGAAAGGGGTCTGTTTATTACATATACTTGGTTTAGGCATAAAATGATCCACATGTACACCTGGTCTAAAGGAAATAGCCGCAGTATAATTGACTTTGTTGTTGCGGATGAAAGACTTAGAGAGTTATTCAAAGATACAAGGGTCATGAGGGGTGCTGAATGCAATACTGATCATTACCTTCTGATCTCAAAAATTAACTTTGGTCGGGGTTGGAGAAAAAAGAGACCCAAGAAAATAGAACAAAAGCGAATCAAAATTGAGAACCTACAGAAACCAGATGTGCGAATAGATTTCCAAAATAAGATAATCGAAAGCATAGATAGGGCAACATGGGAGGACCGTATAAAAAACAAAGATTTAGAGGGCGCCTGGACAATGTTACGGGATATCCTTGTTAGATGCGCGATCGAAGTGTGTGGTACCGCAGTTGTAGGAAGAATGTCTGGTGATGCGTGGTGGAATGATGAAATTCAGGCTGCCTAAAAAGCAAAAAGAGAAGCGTACAAGAGAACTTTGAACATCGCAGGTCTTAGCAGTGAGGAAATAAGTAGACGTAGAAATGATTACAGACGCAAAAACAGGATACTTAAACGATTTGTTAAAGAAAGTAAAGATACAATTAGAGCAGAAGAAGAGATAAAAATACAAAAGGACTTTGAAAGAAGCAGAAAACTACTTTATAAAAAAATGAAAGGAAACAAAAGTACAGAAATTGTCAACATGAGAAATAGTAGGGGGGAAATGGTATATGATGCAGATGGAATACTAGAGGCTTTCAGCGACTATTTTAGGAGACAATTCGGAGATGAAGCTATAGAACACCACAACTGCGATGTTGAACACGATGCGTTGGAAAACTCAATTGAAAAAGTCTGTGTAACTGAGGTTAGGGATATAGTTAAGAACTTGAAAAGCGGTAAGGCTGCCGGGGTAGACGGTATTGATGCTGAAATGCTTAAACACGGTGGCGAGTACATACCACATAGAGTTTGCGAATTGATAAATTTATGTCTCGAAATGGGAGACGTCCCAGACGATTGGAAAGAAGCGATTATAGTACCAATATACAAGAGAAAGGGAGATAAAGCGAGTGCAATAATTACAGAGGGATTAGCTTATTAAGCACCGTAAGTAAAATATATTCAAAAATACTTATTCGTAGGGTAATGAAAATAACAGAAACAAAGATTTGGGAAGTCCAAAGTGGGTTTATGGCAGGAAGGTCATGTACGGATCAAATATTTAGCTTGAGGCAAATAACAGAAAAAAGTTTGAGAGTAGGAAAAAAAGTTTTCTGTGCATTTATTGACCTGGAAAAAGCTTTTGACAAGGTAAATAGAAGTATACTTTGGGAAATTCTGAAAGGGTATGGAGTCAATGGATGGATCCTACAAACTATAAAAACAATATATACAGGTAGCAAAGCGAGTGTAAGAGTGAATGGGAAACTGAGTGACTGTTTCGATAT
>NC_046662.1:130938005-130941335 GCF_010883055.1 Belonocnema kinseyi
TGCTTGAAAATGAGCCAAAAAACAGTAAAAAATATTGATTATTTCGGAAGTTATTGATCATTTAAGAAAACATTGAAATTTACACAATTTTTGCAATTTTAACTCAAAAAACGACAAAGTGGCTTCATGTATAAAATTAGTACAAAATGTACAAACCAAAAATAGATATATATATAATTAAAAGTTTGTCATAAGGGCGACCGCAGAATTTCGCCGGGAGCGGGTGCTAATCTGAAAAACTGCACTCGCTCCCAACGAAATCGCGGTAAAATTTCAGCCACAACCACGTCTCACGACCGTGATTTTTGATTATCGCTGTATTAAGCTTTTATGTTCATACGACTTTCCTGCTGTTAAAAATCCAGATATTTAGTGCCAATAAGCTATTTTTCTCCGAAATTTTATTTTGTGTCATTTCAATGGATTTAATATGGTTTGAAAAGTGAATAAATCAATTAAAAATCTAAGAAAGCATTTTAAATCATTTTTAAAAAATCGAGAGTTTAAGGGTTTTTAATGTAATTTAAAAATATTTTAAATTATTCAAACAGACTTTCGGCAATTTCAAGGGATTGAACCGGAGTTATTTGATTACAAATTTCTTCAAATTTATAAACGAATTTTAAAAGATTTTAAAATATTTAAAAGAGTTCAAGATATTTTTAATGAATTTATGTGATTTTAACTAATTTTTAAAAATTTTTGAGAAATTTTAGTAGAATTTAAATTAGTTTTAAGATTTTAAAGTAATTTTAAACTATAAATAATGTTCTTGAATTCCTCTGTTAAATATCTTGAAATCTTCGGAAATTTTTAGAGATCCTTGGAATTCTAGTAAATTTCTTAATATATATATATTGATTTTTTAAAATCTTTTATAATATCATAAAATATTTTTAAATATAGTTGAAATCTTTTTTAATCACATAAAATATTCAATAATAATTTGAACAATAAAAATATTTTAGAATATGAATAAATTTTTCAAAATGCAAAAATTCCAATTTAAACATTGTTTTTACCCCCTCCACTCTGACTCGAAAAATCCATTAAAAATGATTTTTAAAATTAAGAACTATAGCTAGAACGAACTAATTGTCCCAAAAAAAACCTGAAGGTATCGTTGAAGGCCTCTCATCCATACCCCTAGGTGATTTTTGAATCATTGAAAAAAAAATTATTATTTAAACAATGATATTGTTTATAATACTTATAATTTGTTTAAACAATCAGTGAACAACAATTCCAACAGACTGAAAACTAGATATCTAATATGAAATATTTTAGAATGGAAATAAATTTTTCAAAATGCAAAAATTCCAATTTAAACATTGTTTTTACCCCCTCCACTCTGACACGAAAAATCCATTGAAAATGATTTTTAAAATTAAGAACTATAGCTGGAACCAACTAGTCGTCCCAGAAAAACACTGAAGGTATCGTTGAAGGCCTCTCATCCATATTTCTAGGTGATTTAGGAATCAGTGAAAAAAAAATATCATTTAAACAATGACATTGTTTATAATACTTATAATTTGTTTAAACAATCAGTGAACAACAATTCCAACTGACTGAAAACTAGATATCTAATATGAAATATTTTAGAATGGAAATAAATTTTTCAAAATGCAAAAATTCCAATTTAAACATTGTTTTTACCCCCTCCACTCTGACTCGAAAAATCCATTGAAAATGATTTTTAATGATCTCTTGTTGGGAGCACTTGATCGATTGGTATTTTGATTCTATTACTTGATTCTGAAATTCATGCTATGAAAAGGTGTCCTTCATGTATTTTGATAATGAATTTACTATTTAAAAAAATCTGAAATGCACTTTTGATTTTATCACATATTCTATTATGATAAGATGACTATTGTTGGAGATTACCTATTTTGACTATTATTAGTTAACATATTTTATAACAGATTTTATCATTTTATCTCTACATTAAAATAATAAAAAATTAGTATAAATGGATAAAATAGTACAAAACAATATAAACAATATGATAAATACGTTGATAAAATGATTGACTTTTCACTGATAAAATGATTTTACCTAAAACTGTGTTGATATCAGCCGGAAATTCATTTTCAAGTGGATCCAAATTTTCTGCTTCGTCCAAATTTATCAATTGAACGGGTTGGATAGTATTAACTTCCGGATCACTTACATTTCCATCTATAATAATTCAATTCGTATTGATTAATAAAATAAAATTTAATTGATGATCACTTTATTTGAGGTTAGGTTTCAATTAGCCCTAGAGCTTAATTATTTACTTTCATTTTCCTCACGCACGTTCCGAGGTATACTGGTCAGTGTTCGGTGCCTCCGAACACGTGGCGTACTTGCCTTAGGCATTTTCGATCATTTAGAAAATATTATAAACGAATAATATTTCAATTTCACTGCACTATCAAAAAACAATAATCAGCACTAATTCTATGAGCGCATAGGGATGGCGTTACGGTAGGAAATCGGTCTGGCCTGGTCTAGCCCAAATCTGGGCCACAGAATTCTACTGATCAGGGCCAGATCTGGAATCCCGGTTGGGGCCAGATCGGTATTAAGTATGAAATCGGGCGATTTCTGCACCGGTACACACACCTATCTCAGGGTCGTGAGACGTGGTTGTGGCTGAAATTTTACCGCGATTTCGCTGGAAGCGGGTGCAATTTTCCAGATTAGCACCCGCTCCCGGCGAAATCCTGCGGTTGTCCTTATGACAAATTTGGTCTATTTCGAATAGTTAGTTTCATAAGTTCTTTTCGTTTTACTTTTCTTGTCTCGCATATTTTGACATACTAAATAAATAATTTAAATATGTAGGGCGCTACGAAAGTTTTGGAATACGCGAAACATATTGGAAGAAGAGAGATGATACTTGCGTCATAGGAAAGAGCGTCAAAAATTACGTAGGAAGAGGAAACCTGTTGACTTAGGTCTCAGTACAGTCTAAGCATGCAGCCTGGAACGATTGAGAAATGGCGTCGTTGACAAAGGAAGAATATCGTGCGATAATTTGATACAATTTTTCTCGCGGTTTAAGTGTAGACCAAAGTTTTGAGGAAACGTCTTCGGTGTTGGGTAAGGATTGTCCGCATCGCACAACAATTTTCCGATGGTACGAACAGTTCGAAAGGGGAAATTTCGGTCTCGCGGACGACTCGCGCTAAGGTCGACCGCCGGTAGTGGTGACATCAGTGATCCCAGATCTGAAAAGAAATGCGGTCCAATACTATGACAGGGCTATGTCCGTGTGAATGTAGTAGGAGACGCTGTAAATGACTGAGTTGCGCGCGCAACCCATTTCTCCTCTTCTGA
>NC_046662.1:130941435-130953532 GCF_010883055.1 Belonocnema kinseyi
GGGTTGCGCGCGCAACTCAGTCATTTACAGCGTCTCCAACTATATTCACACGGACATAGCCCTGTCATAGTATTGGACCGCATCTCGTTTCAGATCTGGGATCACTGGGTGACATCGGGAAACATTGCGTCTGTGAATAATCTACTGAATGATAATAGAAGAATCACGTACCGGCAGATTAAGCAAATGTTACACATTAGTGCACCAGCAGTCCATCGAATTCCACATGAAGATTTACATTTTGGGAAGGTTTGTACTCTATGGGTACCACATGCGTTGACCGAGGATCTGGCTGTTCGAGGATGAGGATGCTCCAGTGGAGGTGCTGAAGTCTCGATCTGTAAACAAAAGAATGGTTGCAGTATTCTTTGGGAAACGAGCCATTGTGGATAGGGTCGTACTGGAAAACCAGCGTACAGTCACCTCTTCCTGGTACACTCAGGAATGTTTACCCCAAGTCATAAACCAACTCAAAAACATCAGGCCGAAATTTCGACTCAGCACCTGGCTATTCCACCACGACAATGCACCAGCTCACAGAGCGAAGGTCACAGTAGCTTTTTTGTCAAATGTGGACTAAATATTCTAGATCACCCTCCTTACAGTCCAGATCTTGCTCCCTGTGACTTTGGCTTGTTTTCGGAAGTAAAAAAAACAACTAAAAGGGCGTCGATTTACTAACGAAACTGACCTTTTGACGGCGTGGAACCAAGCGTGTGCAGATCTTTCAGAAGAAAAGCGGCAGGGTTGGTTCGCTGACTGGTCGAGACGTATGCAAAAACGTATTCACTGCGGTGGAAAGTACTTCGAAAAACTATAAAAGGTTTGTTTGTATTGCAACACTTTCGTAGCGCCCTATCTAAAATGTCTTACAAATATTACTAGGACTTTTTTTATATTCCGGTTTGTTTTGTCACTTGCATACACATATACGTTGAGTTTAATTAAAGATTTTTAGATTAAATATATAGTTAGAATTAAAATTTCTTACGTTGAATTTTGCTTATCAAAAATTAGAATATTCTTTAGCTACATGAAAATTCCGTGATACTTTGAATTGAATATTAACAATAGTTTATTGTTCATTTTACACGGAAAAAGTGTATGCGAATCTCTTTAACAAATATTTGAAGCAGCTTCGATGCAAAAAAATTATATTCCAGGCCAAAGTTTTATATTTATTTATTCCGTTTTTTCTCAAAATCAACAATTGTTGTACTTTAACAAATATAATCAATAATATATTAGTGCTAGGAATATTTACAGCAATTCAGTTAATAACGGAAACCCCAAAATAAAATGAAACCACAAATTTCAAACTGATGCACAAAATTGTTTATAACAATTACAATTGTTGCTGTTTCATAAAAATATATAATGAAACCATACAACAATCAAATTATTTGCATTGTGGCAAATAATGTATTCCTGTGTATTCCTGTGTTGGTTTAAGATGATTTTCATGATATGCCAACCGCTGTTATAGAGATTGCATTGATTTTGTAAAAAATCTCGATTTTCTCATACTTCGAATAAAAATATGATTAATAAAAAAATGAAAATGCAAAAATGGTTAGACCTAGGTGCGTTCTGAAATTCAGCGTACTTTAGTTTTAAAAAATTGCAAATTGGGGCGATATTGAAGGCTGTAGACTTTGCTGACCGAAAAAAATAGGAAAAATGATTGAATTTTGACGAAACTCAATGAAAATATACTTTTTTATCTCTTCAATATTCACAATTTTTTTAGATGGATAAATCAATTGGTTCCTAAGATAATAATTTGTTTCGATCCGAAACACTTTTATTTCAAATGAAATTTGTCCTTCAGAAAATCATCGTACAGAGTTCTTTCAAGGCTCTATTCTTTGTTTTGACATATATTTTTTGATGAAATGAAAAAAATATAGTCACTGTTGGAGAACATGCTCACAGATGGGAAAAACTCGAAAAGTGACTTTTGCAACAATAGGGTTGTTTCTCGATTTGAGATAAAATAATTTTTTAATACATAATTTTAATCTGAATCGAAAGCGCGTTATAATTTTTTTTCTTTTGTGTCGTTCAACAGAAAAGATCATGAAAAATTGAAGGCGGTAAAACACTTATTCAAATTGGTGTCACGTGGGTGTCACGTGACTCAGAAGTTCTCATAATTAGCTGTCAATGTGACGATGCAAAACTCATGATAAAGAGGTTAGGCCACGGTCCGCTGTGAATTCAGACTATTTTGATTTGATAGCTTTACTTGTTAAGGATTATGTGATAAAAAAAAAGTTATCCTGTTGTAATATTTGGTTTAAGTGTCAGTAGTATGTTGAAGGAAAACAGTAAGTGCAATTATTAATACATTTTAAAATCGTACATATTTACGAATTGTTCAGTAAACATCATGATTACATTTAAATACTTTTTCAATGAATTTTTAATACATACGTTAAATATATCTATTTTCGGTAGATTTTCTCTATTCGTTTTTGCAAAACCCTCTTTTGACATTTTTTCAACAAATATTTTGCAACTTCTATTTTCGATGTGCACATAACCAAAAAAAAAAAAAAACATCGGTACAGAAAAAGATATTGGAGAATCACTGACACGTGAACTTGTGATTGGTGAATAATCCGACTCCTTTGACGTCAAAGGGGCCCTGCAATCGACAACGTGATAAAAAATTCATATTTCAACATTAAATTAAAAATAGTAAACAATATGTAAAAAATATTTCATGGGCGTTTTTATAATTAGAATTTTATATACTATGAGATCCATTTATTGGAAAAATGATATCTGGCTTTGGAAACAATCCTATTAATTTTTCACTAATTGCCGGTAATTTGTTTAAATTGTAAAATATCTCAAAAACTGATTATTCGATTCAATTTAACGGAAAAAATAACGAAAAAAACTGTATTTTATCATTTGACCAGAAGCTTTATTTTTGAACACTAACGTCATCAACATTCAAGTCGAATAATGAAGCTTCAGAGGAATAAGGAAAAAATCAATTCGTTTATAAATTTTTGTTAAATTTATAGATGTATAAGCCATTTTCAATAAAAATATTGAGAATTTAAGATTTTGTTTACAAAAATATTTAATTTTTCAAGATTTTTACACTATGAATGTTTACAATATAATGTAATATGAAAAATTAATAAATAAATAAATGTAATATGAAAAATTAATAAATAATACGCTAGTCTGGGTCTTTTTGGCAACATTTCCAATTAATCTTCATGGTAAGAATTTTCAGTATACTGTTTTTTTTCCTGATATTCAAACGTTTCTTATATCGCTAAATTCCTCGGATTACTGAATTTCCGGATTCAAGCAAACACCTGGCTGCTCGATTTCACGTGAAATGTCTTCGTATTTATCGAAACTTTCCGAAATTTTGTAAAAGTTCGAACAATCGTCGGAACTATGACATTTTATATATGCTTATACATCTATAAATATAACAAAAATTTAAAAACCTCTTCATTCTAAGGCAAACAAAAATTAAAAATTCGCTTTTTTCCTTATTCATCCGAAGCTTCATTACTTGACTTAAATGTTGATAGTGTAAGTATTACAGAATGAAGCTTCTGGTCAAATAATAATATAAATTTTTTTTTGTATTTTGCCGTTTAATTGAATAGAGTAATCATTTTTTAAAGATATTTTACAATTTAAACAAATTATCAACATTTAGTGAAAAATTGATTGTTGCAAAAGTCACTTTTCGTGTTTTTTTCAATTTTTGATCATGTTCTCGAATAGGGACTATATTATTTTTATTTCATCAGAAAGTATATGTCAAGACAAAAAAATTAAGCCCTGAAAGAACTCTGTACGATGATTTTCTGAAGGGCAAATTTCATTTTAAGAAAGTGTTTTCGAACGGAACTAATGATTATCTCGAAAACCAATTAATTTTGCCATCTAAAAGAATTTGTGAATATTGAGAACATAAAAAGGTATATTTTTATTGAGTTTTGTTAAAATCGAATTATTTTTGCGAAAATAAAAATTAAAAAAAAAACGAAAAAAAGAAAACACGGTTTTATCCATCTGTCTCGGACATTTTGAAGTTATGCGAAAAAATCACTAGTACAAAGTTGTAGATTTTTTTTAATTTACATGTTTTCTATGCAACACTTTTTTCTCTAACGTCAACTTTCGCTGAAAATCATAATAATACCATTTTCACCCCTTTTAAACCCCCACCAAATCAACCCCGCCACACCCCTGCTCACGCATTGTTCTTTTTTACGTTTATTATGAACCACTTTAACATTTCCAATTGTTCAAGTGCTGTTAACAATTTTATTCTTTCCAAAGTGTAATTCGTCTGGACTATATGGCGTATCTGGCTAAGCTTTCGTGTGCTCTTGAAAATCTCTATAATTACTGCAAAGATTACCCGATTTTCATGAATCTTTTTTACTTTCTTCAAATTATATAAATAAACTAATTCAGCTAATTAAAATCGAATCAATCTATGCCTTCATAATTTGAGTTTTTGTAACTGACCTGAATCTCATAACAATGAAAGGGTCATTCGTTACGAGCAATTCGATGCGCTTCAGGGTACCTGCCTCTTGAGTTTCACGAGGGTCGATGTGAATGCTGCGACAAACCACATATAGCTAACACTGAGTGTTACTTTAATTTTTCTCTATTGTGTTCTTCTTTTTTAATATTGAACAAAATAGAAACTTTTCTTCCAAAAACCGGCGCTAGTTAGCAAAATAAACTAATATTTAGATGCCGTATGCAAAAAAGCAGAAACAAATATTCAGAAATGCGGCTGTAAAATGGAATCCCGTTTTGACACTCTAATAAATCCTCTTAATGCTATTATATCTAATGTACCTGAATCTTATTGTTCCAAAAGTACCTTATTACTCAATCATCCAACAAAACCTGACTTTTCCGAAAAAAATAAATGGGATACATATCGTTCAGTGGTTAATGACGAGGGATGTATTGAAAAGTCAAATATTACAGATCTCGTTAATGATTTATCAACGTTTAGAAAAAGTATCAATTCTTCTGGCAGAAGACACTTTTCCCATATTTTTCAAGAGATCGGCAAGCTGAGAAAACTTGTACAAAATTGAGAAAATTGAAGGCCTACTGAGTAAATACAGCCAGATATCAATAACCGATCACTTTTGAAGTCTTTTGAATTGCGTATCTGTCACTAGAATTCCAAAATTGCCGCCGATTTGTTTTTTTAAGACTTTTAGTCGTTATAATTTTGTTGACTAACTTATATGCCGTGAAAGACTAATAACTAAAATAGTAAAAGGAATCTAGTAGACCTACGCATGATGTATTTTAATCTTTCGATAATTTATAAATTTAAAAAATTGTGTGAAATATGGCAGCATAGTCGCAGACCGGTTCTATTTTAACTTTCTGAATCTGCAAATGACAGATACGCAATTCACAGAGTATTCTTTTCAATTCATTTTTTTTCCTGGGTAGCACCTTAGAATACTAAATTTATTGTTCTTTTGGCGTTTTCTCTCTTATTTGCACTTCTTAGACTGAAGTTATTATTATGGGTATGGGCACAAGTTAAAAATGTTGTTATATTTGTTAAGTTACACATATTATGTACCTTGGTAACAGAAATGCAACTAGTTTGAAGACAGAATCATATTCTTGAGATTAACTTTTACAATTTATTGCAGTAAATTTCTGACACCAAATGAGCTAAAGCCAGAAACTAAGACAAAAAAGTTAGTATATTCTTTATAATTGTAATGTTTCATGTGCAGCGCGATATTTGTAGTAGAACAGAAATATGTAACAACGAAGATTATTGAATGAGGCCCAATGTTGTAATTTACCATTTTTTATGTTTTATACATTTAAATGTGTGCTGTCCTTGTTTGCTTACATTAGTCCAAATATAAATTCACCATCCCCAAAACAGTTCCAAAAATCATGCACCATTCGTTAAAAAAGAATGCATCTTTTTATGAATGTTCTGTATTTTGATGAGTTCGTAAGTAAATGGATTTTAATGAGTGTCTTTTTTTTGTAGTTCTCTCTCTCTCGGTGCTTTAGTAGCTGAGCTGACAGTAGTCAGATGTCATATGCACTTTTGTCGTTGATTAGACGTTGATGTTCAAATTAATTTCGTTGCACTATATGCGATTAAACGAAAGATATGCACATGCAATAACTCACATGTGTTAAAACTTGCGTATAATTATGCAGCAGAGGCGAACACATCATTGTCATAATTATCCTTCTAAAAAATATTGAAAAATATTTAATCTGCACATTTAATTCATAATGAGTACCGTGTAGGTTGCACCACTTCGTACTGGAAAAAGGATAAGTTTTGTGTCAGAGATGAAAATGTATTTAGTACTAAAGTTTATTGTTTTTATGCTTTTATTACACAATTATAAATGTTTAAAAATTAATAATTGTTTTAATTAATTTATCATTTATATAACTTTCTATTTGTTATCAAGTTCATTAATGAATGAAATATTGAATAATATTTAAATTATCAATCACAAAATGACAAAAAAATCATAAGGCGAATTAATTAAAATGTATTTTCAAAATCTATGTGCGGATTTAGAAGAAAAATCAATTAAGGAGAATGTATCTTTCTATAAATTTTCGTTCTGCTTTCATGAGTTGGTAAGCAAACAGATTTCATTCAGAGCCTTTTATTGTAATTCGCTTCCTAAGTGCTTCAGTAGCTAAGCTGGCAGATGCCATATGTACTTATGTCATTGATTAGACCTACAGTTGGCGGAACAATCACATATATCTATAGCGGATGAACATTCTTTGGACTACATGTGATGGTACGAATGACAACACACACATTACATTACACGTATCAAAACTCACGTACAGTTATGTAGCAGAGGCGAACATGTGAGTTTCCAGATTATGCTTTATAATCAATACACCAAACTCTCGACATAATATCAGTTTCGGGCATGACTTGTATTAGACTTCATCCTTAACAGCAGGAATCCAAACCTAAGTAGACAGGGCCGCGTACATCCTTTCTGTTGAATTTAGACGCATGACGTAACTTTGTGCAACTACCGCGCTGCCAGTGCAATCCTCGAGCTGTTTCTCACGCTTAGAAGAACACATCCTCTTTTTCAACCCAGCGGCTCCTCTCACCACGAATCTGCGGAGCAATCAGTTTTAGAAAGATAACAAACTGGAGGCTCTTATATCAGGAGTTGAGTATATTTCAAAACATTCATGCTGCAGATTCAATCCAAACTGTGTAGATTGCACCACTTAATATTAGAAAAGAATGAGTTTTATATGAAAAAAAGTTGAGACTATTAAATGAATGAGAAGTTATTTTAATACTTAATAGTGAATTTTTTAGATCTAATTTTATTTTAGCATAATTGTTATTTCCTTATATTTTCTATTAAGTTCATGAATACATGAAATATTGTACAATATTTAAAGCATCAATTATACCATTACGAAAAAATTATAAGACGAATGAATTGGGCTTCCGTTTCCAGTGTTTTTCGAGTGCGATCATTTTTTGGCTGGGGAGTTCTGAGAAGTTGAGAGACTGCGTTTTTTTAGAAGTAAGCAGAAGTTCTAACAGTGGAAAAGAAGAAGGAGTAAAATAGCTACACATTGTTAAAAGGAATCAGTATAGGAAGGTAAGTTTTGGAGAATGTTTTTAAAAATTTTGAGTGGATAGAAAGTGAGAGTGGAGGGAGAGTTAAAGCTAATGGTCAGTTAACAAAGTAGAGTAGCATTTTGGCGTTGCGGAGTGCAGAGCGTGATTTTTGAAGAAGGCAGTGCGAGTTAAGTGAGAAGATTGAAGCAAATAAGGATAGTGATAGCAACGAGAGAGAAGGTAGCGGCGTAGACGAGGCAAGCATTGAGGGAAGTACAGATGAAACGTTCGCTAGGGCTGCATCCCGTAACAACGGCAGAATCGGCAGAAGGCCGAAGGGAAAAAATGGGGAATGATAAAAGGGAAAGAGAGAAGGTGAGCGAAGATGCAGAGAGGGGCAATTGAGTTAAAAGTGTTAAGACAAAAAAGAATGTCGGAGAGAGATATGGATGAAGGGAATATGTTTATAAAGTTAGAAACCCTTATAAAGGGTTTTAGAGAGGAGACTTCTGGAAGACTGAATGATATGAAGAGGTAAGGGGAGGAGGCAAAAGACGAGGTAAGAAAAATGAGACAAAAGTCAGAAGAATGGGATCAATTATCGAAAGGATAGGAAGGGAATGTATGGAATAAACTGGAAAATATATAGAATAGGCAGATAAAGAATGAGGAGGTTAGGAAAGGGGACATGAAACTACTAGAAGAGAGAGAGTGAGAAAATTAGAACTAAGGAATGAGCCTAAGGTGGGAGAGAAAGGAAGCTTGAAAGAAGTAAGAGAGTGAAAGAGCAGAGGAACAGATTGCGAAGCTGATGAGAGGCATTTGCGTGTAAATCAGAGTAAAGGGATAATAAGACTAGGAAGGAAGCAAGCGGAGCAAAGTATGTATGTTTTTAGTGAACTTGGTGAGTGAGCAGGACAAGTGTGAAGAGATGAAGAAAAAGAAGATAATAAAAGGAAGAAATGAAAGAATAGAATAAGATCTGATGTGGCGGGAAAGAAAAATAAAGTGGCTAATCAAGCTAAAGACATGATCTGCGAGATGCAAAGGTAATAGGATAAGGATTGGCAGAGATAGGACATGGGCACGCGGCAAGATATGGCTTTGGAAGGATGAAGTAGAACAACTGAGAGAGGGTGAAAAACGAGTAGTGAGTGAAGGTAGGAATAAAGGATTTTGGGGAGAAGTGTAGAAATATGATGTGATAATGATGAGTGGAACGTGGGTAGATGAGAAAGGGTGGAAAGGCATAAAAAGAATTTTACCGAAAGCATATGAGTGGAAGATACGCGCAGCAAGAAAGGAGCATGTGAAACGAAGAGGAATGGGTAAAATGGTGTCAGGCGTAGGAAAGGAACTGTTAGCAGAGAATAAAAAGGAAGAGTATATAAAAGAAAAGGATGGAACCAGAGTTAGAAGAATAAAATTAGAAAAAAGTTATTGTGGATGTAGTATGCGTGTACCGAAGAAGAGGAGAAGAGGAAGTATGTAGAACAATAAGGAAATGGACAGAGCAAAAAGAGGAGAGGCTGGTCCTAGTAGGAGGGGATTTGAATATATGGACCGGTGAACAAGGAGCAGAAGTGTGCGATAGATAAAAGGAGGTGTTCGTAAGAAAATCGAAACACCGAAGTACATTAAATTCTGGCAGAAGAAAGAATAAGGAGGCTGATGGTTATAATGAAAGTGGGCAACGTGATAGGCTCAGAAATCTTTCCGGTAATCGCGAGATGAGGCCGAGAGAAAAAGAAGAGGAATTCAGGAAAGGCTGGCGGGATGATGAATTCAGGCAAACTAAAGATAGGATGAAGGAGAGTGTAAGAAAATGGAGGAAAAGAGAAATGGAAAAAGATAACTCAACACGAGAAATAGATAGCACGAAAGAATGATAAAGTAGAAAAAAGATACATGTACGAGGTACAGAAGGCGGCAAAACAAGGCAGGGAATATGAAGTGATAAATAGGGAAGGAAGAGGAAGGAAGGGTGTAAATGGAGATTGCAAGGTGACAAAGAAACAAGGCAATAGAGGAAGATGGCTTGTAAAATGAAGCACTGAAATATAGAGAATTAGGGACGTGGAAAGAGATTTAGAGGATTCGAAACAAGGTATCGAAAAGAGAAGGGTGGCCGGAGGAGTTGAAGGCAGGGCTAGTAATACCGTTGATTAGAAAAAGAGAAGGCAAAAGGGTGGAGGTATATAGAGGTACCACACTCATATCGGTGAGATATAAAACTTATGCGAAAATGCTGAGAAGGAGGTAGAAAAGGCAGGTGGGAGAAAAGAGAAGTATACTACACAACCAAATGGGTTTTATCAAAGAGATGGGAACCAAATATAACGTCTTCATGTTCAACTATCTAGTCAATAGGAATTCAGTTATAAGATTCAGTTAACAGGAGGCTGTTATCGGCAGCCACGAAAATGAGCGGAGTAGATGAAGGTTTAATAGAGATGATAAAAGAAATATTTGTGAATACTAAGATAAGAGTGAAGATAGGATCAGACAAAGGTGAGGAATTCTGAACGGGAAGGGGGCTTAGACAAGGGTGTCCGCTATGCCAACTTCTATTGAGTATTCTTCTGGCAGATTTAGAGGAAAAGTTGGAGAGGAAAGGGAAAAGGGGAACAATATTAAGAACGAGCAAACTGTATTCACTAGCAAATGCAAATGACGTAGTGGTAGTAGCGGATGATGAAAGAGGTATGATTCTTTTGATGAGAGTGTTTTTAAAGAACATGTGAGAAAAAAGGGTTTAACAGTGAATGTGAACAAGATAAAGATGATGTCTTTCAGAAATAAAAGGGTTAGATTAGATTACGAATTGATGATAAATATCGTGGTGGTGGAGCTAGTGGATGAGCTTTGCTACCTGGGATTTTGGTTAGAAACAAGAGGATAAAGCGAGCTGTAGGTGAGAAAGAGGTCGAAATGCGCGAGTAAAGTAATGGCACTAGTATGGGTTATAGGAAAAAGAAGGTTCAAGGACGTCTGGAAGGTGAAAGTTTGCATGAGAGATTTTTTAGATAGGCTATGGAAGTGAGTTACAGCTGCGAAGCTTATATGCTTAGGGAAGAAACAGGACCATAACAAATGCTGGACATGCAAGTGAAAAGAGCCTGGAACTTAGAAGAGCAAGTGAGCAGGTGTGAATGTGGTATAAAACAAGGGGCGAGAGTGGGAAGAAATACAGGAAGAGACGAAGGCAAGGCAAGGTGAGGAAAGATGGGAAAAAAATCTTAGATTCGAGCATTCAACAGATTCTGATTGAAAATGGTCAGGGAGAGAAATGGATGAAGAAGCTAGAAGATCTGAGAGAGAGCTTATTGCATAGAATAGGAAAAAAGGTCAAAAAATGTTTTTGAAAGAATGAGAGTTACGAAGCAGCGTTGCGGACTACAGTCAAAATTTGAAATTGATTATGGTAAGAGAAAATGGAAGCCGAGGGCAAACTCGTAAGCGTTTAGAAATAAGAATAATAATTTAAGAAAGTATGAAACAAATAGTTCGTAAGGTAGTATAAGACTCGTTATTAAGAATACATGTAATGGTTATTTGAAGACTCTCAAATCTGTAAAAGGGGCAGAGTATAAGCCAATAAAGAAAAAATGATAAGAAGAATTAATTAAAAAGTATATTGTAATTGTATATGTGGATCTACAAGAAACATTTTTTTTTGAAATTCTTGTCGCGTGAAAAATATGGAATAATAACAATTTATAAGGCTTAAAGCTTTCGAAAAATTCTTTAAAGACGTTTTTTAATGACATATAAAGGCGATGAAACATGTATTATAGATAAGCTTTCCTTACGAAGAAGTACTGTAGAAAAATAATTCTAGGCCTAGAATGTATTTACCACCATTTTTTATTACTACCATAGAATCTTAAATATTAAATATGTGTATTAATATATATTTGGGTATGCATATGCAACAGACAAAATCTATATTTGAATTCATTCATCTGCATGAAATTTTGTTTCTTAAGACGGATATTCATCAATGATAGGAATATTTTAAGATGAAATACTATTCATTCATAATTTTCTTAAAAAGCAAGGTATATAATTTATACCAATTAAAAACTTAAAAATTCTAACCATTATGTAATAAAAATTTCAAAATACATATCATGGTTAAAAATTGCGCAATTCGATGGATTACTTCACCGTCGAACGCTAAGAAAATCACAAAAGTCAGGGCGATGTATACGGCTGTTACTCATAGAAGATGGTAGTCCGTGCCATCCCTTTATTTTGTAGGTAAATATCTATACAACATTAAAGCCATATTCTGTACTGAAAGGGTTAATTTATTCAACGCAAACAATTTGATTTTAACCTCGATCAGCTTCAAGCTCGAAAAGTGAGTCATCAAAATTGCAATGTACATAAAACGCTACACTTGTCGGGACATGCCTTTAGTAATTGTTTGCATTTACACCCATTGTATACATTACATTACATCCA
>NC_046662.1:130953632-130961279 GCF_010883055.1 Belonocnema kinseyi
GTATCAGCCTTGGAGGAGATTATGTTGAGAAATAAAAAAAAAAAATTCTTAAAAGCGTTGTTTTTCTTGGTCAGGCCGGAAACTTATCAATCCACCCTCGTATACCGTTTATGACCATTTCAAGCAATTTCGTATCTTTTATCGAGAACTAAATTAAACCTAAATAAAATATTTCATAACAAAATATGAATTAATAACATTATTAGTGTATGGATAGACGAATTATTAAAAGTACAAACTTTTGAAACTTACTTTATTATAAAAAATGAATAATATTTAATCATACCCCCTGTTTCACCAGTAGTGGCCATGGATGTACCAGTAGTGATCATGGGGTTGGGACAAGCCTACATACGGCATGCCTTCCCCGGCATCACTTCCCACAAGGTAAAGGCTTCTACAGGCATCGCTTCCCCGAAATGCATGGTTGCCTTGGACATCACTTCCATCAACACTGAGGCTAATCAGGGCATCACTTCCCCAGTATATGAGAACGTACCCGAAGCAGGGGTTATTTTAGACATGTCTATCCCGGGCATCACTTCCCCTCAGAAAGTATGGCATAAATGCGCATGTCATCCCCGGACACAACTTCCCCAGTAAAATTTAGAAATATAGAGACTATGGCAAAAATGGGAATGTCTTCCCTGGGCAGCACTTCCCCAGTGAAATTTAGAAATATAGAGACTATGGCAAAAATGGGCATGTCTTCCCCGGGCATCACTTCCCCAGTGAAATTTAGAAATATAGACTATGGTAAAAATAGGAATGTCTTCCTCGGATGTCACTTCCCCAGTGAAATTTATAAATATGGAGACTATGGTAAAAATGGGCATATTTTCCCCGAGCATCAATTCCCGAGTGAAATTTAGAAATACAGATACTATGGCAAAAATGGGCATGTCTTCCCCGGGCATCACTTCCCCAGTGAAGTTTAGAAATATAGAGACTATGGAAAAATGGGCATGTCTTCCAAGGTCATCACTTCCCCAGTAAAATATTGAAATATAGAGACTATGGCAAAAAAGGACATGAAAGGCGCCCCTTTCCAATTTTTTTCCAACCCTCGAGTAACTGACCTCAACAATAGCACCACCGCGCCCTTTTCCAGTTTTTTTAACCCTCGGATGACTGACATCGTCAATAGCAGCACCGCGTCTCTTTCCATTTTTTTCCAACCCTCGGGTGACTGACCACATCAATAGCACCACGGCGCCCCAGTTCTTTTCCAACCCTCCGGTAACTGACCTCACCAATATTACTACCGCGCCCATTTCCAGTTTTTTCCAACCTTCGGGTGACTGACCTCGCCAATAGCAGCACCGCGCCCCATTCCAGTTTTTTCTCAAACCTCGGGTGACTGACATAGTGATTCACTGGGGAAGTGATGACTGGGGAACACATGCCCATTTTTGCCATAGTCTCTAGATATCAACATTTCACTGGGGAAGTGATGCCCGGGGAAGGCATGACAATTTTTGCCATATTCTCTGGATTTCAATGTTTCACTGGGGAAGTGATGCCCGGGAAAGACAGAACCATTTTTGCCATAGCCTCTAGATCTGAATATTTCACTGGGGAAGTGATGCCCGGGGAACACATGCCCATTTTTGCCATAGTTTCTAGATTTCAACATTTTACTGGGGAGTTGATACCCAGCGAAGACATGCCCATTTTTGCCATAATCTCTAGATTTCTAAATTTCACTGGGGAAGTCACGCCCGGGGAAGACATACCCATTTTTGCCATAGTGTCTATATTTCTAAATTTCACTGGGGAAGTGATGCCTGGGGAAGACATGACCATTTTTGCCAGTCTCTATATTTCTAAATTTTTACTGGGGAAGTGATGCCCTGGGAGAACATTCCCATTTTTTACCGATCCAGCGTGACTAAATTGAACATCGGACTTGAACATACTAGCATAGGTACCAATACAGCAGGTGATCAATGGTTTTGTCATTCTCTTTGCCTTCAGAGCTTCATAAACTTCGTATTTTTCAGCTCCTCCGACTTCTCCCAATAATACAATGAACTTCGCATCCGGATCGGACTCGTATCGCATAATGTAGTCCATGAAATTCATCCTGGGATAACCATTTCAATCGATTGCGACTCCTTCAAAAAGTCAAAGTGAAACTCTTGAATTTTAAAGTTTGTAAATTTTAGTTAAAATTTGTATCATTCAACAATTTTGTTTTAAAATGCTCCAAAATTTAGACTTATAAAATGAAAGCTATCAATACTTTTCAACTGAACAATTTTAAATTAAATGCAGTTAATTTGACGATTTAAGAATGTTAAACATTTATAAATTGTAGAGTTCAAAGATTCAGATTCAGTTCCAAAAATATAAATCCACGTTATCATTTTTAATCTTTGAAATTGAAGAATCAATCAATAGATTTACAAATGTTTAAAATTATACCATAAGTAGTTACAATTGAAAATTCCCCGTTTAAATCCGAAATGTTCATTCTTTTATAAAAATTCCCTATTCAAATCCAGACTTTTTATTCTTTTTCAAAATTCTCGACTTCAACTAATTGCGATAATTACAATTTTTTGTGAATCTCCCTATTCCAATTCATAATTTAAATTTTTGCCAAAATACCGCGTTTGACCAGAGAATAAGAATTTTGTTTGAAACATTCAATTTTCCATCAGGAATTGTTATTCTGTTGAATAAATTCTAGCTCCGAATTTATTAAAATTTGAACTTTTTCAGTTCAAATCCCGAATTTTAATTCTTCATTTCAACTCAGAAATAATATTCGTTTAAAAAAATTCGTGCTCCAATAAAGAATTTTAATTCTCTTTGAAAATTCTCCATTTCAGCTAAGAGTTATCATTTTTTAGTAAAATTCTCTGTTCTCCACTACTAGTTCGGAATTTGTTAAAATTTGAAAATTTCTGGTTCCAAGTCAGAACTATTATTTTTCTAGATAAATTCCAATTCCAACTATAAACTTTAAAAAAATTGAAAATGACATGTTCAAATTAAAAGTGAAATCATTTTCAAACAACATGTAGATGTTCTACATGTTGTTCTACATTTTTTAAAATTATTATTATTTGTTTTAATTCTGCCAAATTAAAGAGATTTTCTTAAAATCCTCTACATTCATTTTTGACAATTTTGTAAATCTTTAAAAAAACTTTTTGAATATTCTCTTAAAATAAGTTTAATGAAGTAAAAAATAATTTTCAATTTTTCTGGGAAATGCTTTTTATTCTTCTGAAACCTATCTAAATTCTTAAAAAGCTTATAAATTTGTTGTTTGAAATCTGCCAGAATCTATATTTTGTTTTAAATTATGGCGTGGGCTATTTGCAACAAACTTTACTACGATTAGTCGGATTTTATCGGTGCACGTAAACACTTCGTTTAACTTATTCGAAATCGTCTCAAATTTAAAAGTAATTTTGAATTTTTTCAACTCTTCTAAATATCCCTTAAAATTTGACTTATAAATTAAATTTGGTTGAATAGAACAATTAAAATTGTAACGCTAGAATAAAAATATAACCTTAAATTACAATTACACGAATAATTGAGTGTTTTTCTTTCCTTTCTTTTAATATAAAAAGACGAGAAATTATATTTGTATTTTTTAATATGTGTAGGACCAAATTTTTAAATGATCTAACCTAATTTTTTTATTTTTATTAATTAAAATTTACTAAATTTTTCAATATTATTTCAGAATTAATTTTTCGAAATAAAAAAAATCATTTTCATTTTTTCTAGGAAGTCTTCTTTATTCTTCTGAATCATTTGAAAATTGTTAAAACCCTTCTAAATTATTTGTGCTAATTTTGCGTACCAATAGCCGGACTTTATCGATACACGAAGACACTTCGTTTCAATTATTTAAAATAATTTCAAATTTTAGATAAATTCTGAATTTGTGCAAAGCTCCTAGATATTTCTTCAAATTATTCGAATTTTTTTCCGAGAACACTGTTTTTGCTTAGTTTTGAATATTTAATTTATAATTGCTAATTATAATAAACACTCAGATATTTCTGAATACTAAGTGATTTTAATTTAATTTTTATTTAAAATTGAAAATAGTTTATAAAGTTGCAATCAGGCGTTTACATTTGTTTAACTAATAAGACTTTCCAATTGAAACAGTTTAATTTTTAACGTTAAAATCTGTATATTATAAAATTTTAAAATGATTCCGAATCGTCTTGTGAAATAAATGATTAAAATTTAAAAATTAAAAATCTAAAATACCAAAATTTTCAAAGTGAAAGATTTTCGAATTATGTATTTTAAACTGAATGATATCATAATTAAAAAAGATCACAATTCAACTATTAAGAGTACGTTTAAAATCGAATTTGGAAAGATCTTTTATTGTAAAAAATTCGGTAAAATTCACGGCAAAAAGAAAAATTCACTGTCACTTCCCGATTTTTCTCGGTCTCATAACATTCTCGGTCATTTCCCGGTTTTCCAGGTTTCCCGGTCCAGTGGCCACCCTGAATTGTGATAAAATACCGTCTTTAGTTAAGGTAACAAGAAGTTTGCTACATAATGCGAATTTTAAACTATCCTAACTTTTCGCTTGCCAATTTTTTATTTTCCCTGACCTTTATTCATATGATTTTCAAATAAAATACTAACATTTTCTACCAAAGAAATGAAATTTCAAAACAGCTAGATCTTTAAACAAAAAATTGTTATCTTTTTAGTAAAAAAATGTATTCACTTTATTTAATTATTATTTATTATACGTTTAGAACGTTAGAAATTTTTTTAACAAACCTGAAAAAGTTAAATTTTCATTTGAAAATGAAATTGCAACTACTCAAAAATGAATTCTCAACAGAATAGTTGTGAAATTTTCTACCTAAAAAAATGGTTCTTAATTAAAATATTCAATGAATACTACAAAAAAAATGAATTTTTAACAAATAAGTTTCACTAAGTAGTTGAATTTGTAGCCAAGAATGTAACAGTTGATATTACAACGAAAAAAGATTCTAATGTGAAACTAAAAAGGGTTTCTAACCAATTAGTTGCATTTTCAGCCAAAAAGAAGATTTTGACAACAGATGATTTTTTAAACCAAAAAGACGATTTTTCTGTAAAACAGTTGGATTTTCAAACCGTAAATAAGCATTTTCAGCAGAAAAAGTTAATATTCGACCAAATAGTTAAATTCTGAACATAAAAAGACGAGTTTTCTACAACGCACTCCGATTTTCAATTGAAATTATGATTTTCGAACCAAGAAGATTGACTATTTTGTTTTTAACAAAATTTTTAAATTTTGAAGAAAATAGTAGCATTCCACGTTCATTCACGAAAGCCAAAGTTTATAAATTATTCAAATAAATTTTACAAGATCAAGATTTTTATTTAAATAATTGAGCACAATCTGTACGATATGATAATTATTTTAAATACTTTCGTTATTTCCGAGGCTTAAAATAACGTCTGAAAATGAATTTCAAAAACTCTTTACCTCTGACATAACCTGAAAATGAACTGGAGCACATAAACCGATAAATTATATTTATCTCAATGAAATTAAAAAGAAATGCTAATGTAGGAGAGATATCCAATAATTTTTTAATTGAGGTGATTACTTACTTACAAGAACAAACGACATGATGACAGGAACCTCATAAATATTCGTTCTGAGGGACTATATATTCTGGTTACGCCACTGAATTGAGGTTGACGGAAATTTTGTTTTTAAATGGAGGCATCTATTTTATCGACGTTCAAAGTTTCTTTTCTATCAGCATAGTTTTTCGCCAGAAAATTTTCTCTTAATTCTCCACATTTTGATACATACAAACGTTCCTTTGTCCTTTTTATATAACTTTCCAAATCCTGAACACGATAGGTCAATCCGTGTGGACGTGGTGAGGGCAACAAAAATGAAAATAGTTCTACACAAACATTTCATAAGCGTACTTGGCCACGTCACATCAACCTTATCGACGTTGAAAATTTCTTTTCTCTCCGCTAGAAATCGCTTAAAATTCTCCGAAAATAATGACAGGTTATGTGTGTGCAGATAATTATTTGTTGATTTGCTTCGAATTTGCCGAAGTTATTGTTTATGTTAATTTTTCAGGACGTTTAGAAGATTCAGTCCTAAATTTGTGCCAGAGCTCAACATAAAGGGAATAAAAAAATCTGAAATTTATGAAACTAAAAATACCTGCAAAGTGCTACAACTCGAATGGTAAATAAACTATTTTTTCCATTTATAAATAAACTTTCTTTGAAAATATAAACATATTGATGTATACAAACGTACTTTAGCACTTTTTATATAATCTGTCAAATTTTAAACACGATATCTCAGTCCGTGTGGATGTAGTGAGCACAAAAAAAAATTAAAATAATTTTACCCACTTATTTTTACTTGGATAATTTTTCCCAAAATTATTACTCAAACTAAATATACAAACGCAATTCATTGTCTCATTTTCTATATCCCAAACTTGGAGAGCGATATACCATTGTCTTTGGACATGGTAAACACCAAAAAATTTTTTCCTAAAATAGGGGACTGGTTTGGTCACGTGGTCACTTAGAGCATGCCCTTAAAAATATAAGTAACCGCGCCTGTGAATTACGTATTTAGTTATTGTAAAAAGTGAAGATTATACAATAATGATATTGAAAACAACCTTTTTTAAATTGATTTTTGTCGAAGGTTGGGCAGGCGTCATCTTAATACATGGCCCATATATGGGACCAAATGTTGGCCCGACGTGGAGAAGCCAAAGGCGGTTGACCGTTATCATTTAGCTGGTTGGCCCGACCAGTGGCGCACAAAGTTGGACCGGCCGTCCGACGGTTGGCCCGACCGTGGGCCGACAGTCAATTCGCACCTGGGACGTTTAGAATAATGATACAATTTCGTAGTTCCTCCAGTTTTCTGGTGGAAGTATTATCCCTACTTTGCGGCTGTTTATTCTGTATAACCTTCAGCCCCTACATTGAAGGTCTTGCCTCTATATTCTTGAGTTTTACTTATGTCTCCTTCAAAACACTATATTCTCGGTAGAATTTTAAAATTCTCTTCTAACGCTCTTAAATTTTAACGCACAAAATATGTGGCTTTCTTGCCTCGACGACTACGCCCTCGTGATCGATACTTTGTTGTTTTCTCTAAAATTCCATCACCACAGTTTGTGAAAGCAACAATTTAATTGGTTTTAAATAATAAATATTAAAGTGATAACATAGAAATGGCTTCAAGAGGAAGGAAGTTTGCCCTAATCTGGTAGCTGCAAGCAGAAGGAAAAATGCAAACCATCGCTAAGATTTTAAAGATAGTTATAAAGAAGCTAGATCGACTTCCGTTTCCGGCATTAAAGTGTAAAGTAGTGGGAATTGTTGATGCTGAGTTTTTCTGATATTGTGGTGAAATTTGAGGTGAGTGGATTGTGGAAGTGTATAGAAGGGTGTGGAGGTGAGAGATCTAATTGAGGGATTGTGAGAATGCAAAGGGGAGGTAGATATTTTGGAGGATTGAGACAGATTTGTGTGGAAGTTTGTTTGGATATTTGTGACAGGGTGGGAAGACTGTGTTGACGGATTGGTAGTAGCAGGGTTGGGTAGCGACAAAGAAAGGCGTGACAGGTAACAGACAGCGACGATAGAGGC
>NC_046662.1:130961379-130994382 GCF_010883055.1 Belonocnema kinseyi
AGGAAGAGAGGGGAGAGGGAAAGCAGTGAAGAGAAGGAAGATATCGGGGCGAGTATAAAATACCAGAAAATGTTTAGATCGCCGCCGGAAAAGCAGAATTTGGTAGGGAAAAGCGATAACAGGGAGGGTGCTGACGGTCGCGGAGATGAAAATGAAATGTCGATGAAAGAAGAAAGGCAACAGGAAATTAGAGAAGTGATGATAGAGGTAACGGGGATTTATGAAGAAAAGCAGGAGAGAAGGGGAGAGGAATTAAAGAAGGAAATTAGGCGGGAAATGGCTGAAGTTAAGAAAGAAATAAAAAAATGGGAAGAAATCAGTGAAAAGTTGGAAAAGAGGATGGAGTCATTGGAGCAAAAACTAGAGAAACAGGAAGAAGTTAATAATACAAAGGTAGAGGAGATAAGAGGTAGGATGAAGAAACTTGAAAGCTCGAACGGGAATTGCGGTGGGGGCGAGAGTGGAAATAAGGAGATAGAAAGGCTGAGAAACATAGAACAAAGAATAGAGAGGAAAGAGAGGGAAGAAAGAAAATTAAACATAGTGATAAAGGGTATAAGATTAAAGGGGAAGGAGCTGAAGGAAGGGGTGGACGAAGTACTAAAAAGGATTAATGCTAAGGTAGAGATAGAGGAAATGCGAAATATAGGAAGGGAAGTGAGAAGAGGGGAGATAATGGTACTGGTGAAACTAAAGAAATGGAAACATAAGAGGGAGGTGATGACAAAGAAGAGGTTATTATATGGTAGTCCGGAGAGAATAGAGGATGATTTGACATTTATAGAAAGGAAGATGCAGTATAAATTAAGGAAAATAGCGGAAGAGGAAAGAAAAAAGGTAAAGAGAACATGGGTTAAGTATGGGAGAATTCAGATAGATGGAGTATGGTGGGATTGGGATGAAGAAAGGGAAGAAATAGTAAGAAATGAGGTGCAGGGAAACTAGAAGAGGAAGGAACGGGAGATAGGAAAATAAGAAATAGTAAAAAGGAAAAAAAGATGAGAAACGGAAGTAGGGAAGAATGGAAGATTTTTTACTGGAATAAGCAGGATTAGAGAGAAAGGATAAGGAGTTTAAGAGAAATTTGACACAATGGGATGTAGACATAATGATGGAGACGTGGTTAGATGAAAAGGTATGGGAAAGAGTAAGGGGAAGGTTACCAAGTGGTTACAAATGGCAAGTGCAAAATGCAAAGAGGAAGAATAAAAAGGGCAGGGCAATGGGAGGAATGGTGATGGGAATAAGGAATGAATGTATAATAGGGAAAGATAAGAAAGACAGGAATGAACAAAAAGAAGGAGTAATAGTAGAAGAGGCTATGATGGGAGGAAAAAAGTGGAAGGTAGTGGGAATTTATGTGAACGGTGATATGCAGGAAAAAGCAGAGGAGATTAAAGAAATGATTGGAGAAAATAAAGAAGAGATTAGGATGACTATAGGTGGTGATTTAAATGCGAGAACAGGAGACAGAGGAGGAAGGAAATGGGGAGAAGAGAAAGGAAGAAAACCCAAAGATAAGGTACTAAATGGGGAGGGGAAAAAAGTTGTTGAAGAGCTTGGAGGAGTTGGGATGGTATATCTTAAACGGTAATATAGGAGGGGATGAAAAAGGAGAATATACACGCTCAGAAAGTGAAAGGGGAACGGTAATTGACTATGTGATAGTGGATGATGAGGTAAGAGAGAAGGTTAAGAAACTAGAAGTAGGAGAATATATTGATTCGGATCACTTTCCCTTAATAGTGACATTAGAGGGACAAAAAAGGAATAGCAATATGAGTAAAAGGGGAGCAAATGTAAAAAGTGTAGGAAAAGGGGATTGATCAAGGGAAGGAAAAGAACATTTTAGAGAAAAAATAAGAAATATCAAAATGGGAGAGGCAAATGTGGACGAAGAGATGGAAAATATGATAGATGAAATAAAAATAGGATTAGAGTGCACAAACAATAATGAAGTTAGTTTAGGGGGGGGGGGGAATAGAAGTGAGTGGGATGAGGACGTCGAAGAGACAAAAAGGAAGTCAGAAAGGAATTAAGAAAGTGGAGAAAAGAAAAAAGTAATGGGGAAGAATTTAGGAAAAAAAAGAAAGAGTATACTGAATTGTGTTATCAAAAGAAAGAGGAAGAGAATAAAAGGTTTAAGGAAGAGGCGGAGAAGGCTAGGGCGGAAGAAGAGGTATGGAAGGTAGTAAATACAGAAAGAAAAAGAAGAAAAAGAGTAAACCAAGATATTGAAATGATAGAATGGAAGAAATATTTTTTGGATTTGCTAGGAGGAATAGAGAGAAAAGTTGTAAAGGGAGGAAAATATGGTAGAGAAAGAGACGAAGAAGAGGAAATTTCAAGGGAAGAAATAGTAAAAGTTTTAGGAATAATGAAGGATGGAAAGGCACCTGGTATAGATGAGATTCCAAATGAAGTATGGATATATGGAGAGAAGGAACTAGAGGAATGGGCATGGATAATGTGTAATAGAGTATGGAGAGGAGAGGGGTGGCCAGAGTTATGGAAAGAAGGAGTAGTTATACCAATAGTAAAGAAAGACAAGGGAGAGGAGGTTAAATATTATAGGGGGTGACGTTAATGCCAACACTGTATAAAGTATATGTAACTATTTTGTCGGAGAGATTGAAGATAGAAGTTGAAGAAAAAAAGATCGACTCACCGAATCAGACAGGGTTTAGAAAAGGAATGGGGGTAATAGACAACATATATGTTCTGAACTTTCTAGTAAATAAGAGAATTAAAAGGGAAAAAGGGGCAATGATAGAAATGTTCGTGGACTTAAAGGCGGTGTCATAGGGAAGCAAAAGATATATACACTGGCATACGCATACGACATAGTGTTGATGGCAGAGTATGAAGAAGGGATGGCGGGATTAATTACAGGATTAGAGAAATACTTAGAAGGGAAAAAGTTGAATGTAAATGTAGAAAAGACAAAGATAATGAGGTTTAGAAAAGGAGGAGGAAGGAAGAAAGAATGGACAGGGAGATGGAAAAGAATGAAGTTAGAAGAAGTCAAAGAGTATAAATATTTGGGATATATCTTGCAGACGAATGGAGATCATACAGCTCATGTAAGAGAAAGGATAAAAAAAAGCAGCAGGGGTAATGAAACAGATATAGGGAATAGGAAAACGAAGGTTCAAAAAAAATTGGAGAAGGAGAATGTGGTTATTTGATACGCTGGTATGGCCGGTGGACACTAGGGGCAGACTGGAGGACGCCAGGATATATGGTGAGAGAAGAAGCACAAAGGGATAAGTTAAGTATTAGAGCGGGTAAGAGGGCATGGAAATTTGAGACAAAGCTGAGGAAGGGAAAGGGAGGGAGTTGGCGAGAAAGTGTTTGATGGAGGTAGAAGAGAGGAGAGGGAGGGAGATCGAATTAACGAGATGGGAAGAAGAAAGGAGGGAGTTCCTTAATGATAGAGAAATAGAAGACGGGACTGGAGTAAACTATGAGGAATTGGAAAAAAGGTAGAGGGAAAGACAATTAACAGAAAGATGGGGGGCGATTGAAGAATCAAAATAAATGGTATAAGATGATAAAAAAGGTAGGGGTGCCAAAGTATTTAGAAAAGGGATGGGGAGAGAGAAGGTGGACCAGAATAGCAAGATTTAGACTGGGAAACGAGGTAAGGGAGGGGATGTACTGGGGAAAAGAAGAGAACAGAATGTGTAGAATATGTGAATGGGAAGAGGAAACATGGGAGCATGTATGGGAAGGATGTAGGAGAGGAATGGAAGATAAAGGAAGCTGGCAAGAAAATGTGGTTAAAATTCTAGGGGAAGATGGATTAGGAGAAGAATGGATGAAGGAGTTGGAGGGTGCTAGAGGAGCGAATTAGGAAGAATGAAAGAATGCACGTAATATAGGTAAATGGAGGTATAAAAAAGTGAAAGAAAAAGGAAATGGAAGTCGCATAGATTAGAAGCGTGAAAATTTTAAGTAATGGTAAAGTAAAAGTTAAGTAGACTTAAGATGCGTTTGCGTTCTCATGTTCTTTCTCTCGCTTGCACTCTGGCTTTCGTTCGCTCGCTCACTCGCTTGCTAACAAGTCCTAAATTGCGCTATCGCAGGAAATAGAAATAAGGAACTAGATATAAGACTTTATGTAAATAGTTGAAAATAATTGTATATATAGAAAGGATAAGATTGTAAGAAAATATATAGATTTAAACAGAAAGATTGTAAGGAATGGAAGTCATGTAAACCCTTAGGGGACACATTATGAATAAAGAAGAAGCCAGATCCAAAACCCCCTCAAAAAACGTATTAAACACACGAGAAGAAACGTCAAAAGAAAAAGGTAAGAAAAATAGAAATATTTTGCATTGAGTTTTTTCTGTACCACAAAAAATTACTCCAAATTAGTGACCACAGATTCTGAAGAAATATATTTTCCTTTCACACAATTTTCTTTTGAATTGAAGAATCACGAAATTGAATGATTTCAGATTAAAAATTTAGAAAATAGGGCAATGTCCAAACCTTAAAAATTGAATATTTTAAGATTAGATAATTGGAAATTATTTATACCTAAAAGCGTTCAAAATTAAATAATTAAAAATTGCAAACTTTTGAATTTAAACAATTATAAATTCAAAGCGATCAAGATTTGACAATTTAATATTGCAAACTAAATTCAATCTTTCAAAGTTGAAGCTTCTGAAATCCTAGGAATTTAAAATTGTTATTACAGAACGAAATTAAAATTTGAACTTCAAGCTAATTAGGCGAATTGTTATAAAATCAATGATCAAAGCCTTTAAAATTCCAATTATTTGTGTTAAATTCAAATCACATAAAAACTAATAATTTTTAAATTTCTAATTAAACTTTCCTAAATGTAACCAATTTTCTTTAAATCTTCAAAACATTTAAAAAAGTTTAATTTCCTTTGAAAAACAACATATTTCGCTCTCCTATCAAGAACTATTTCTTAACGAAATTTTAGATCTTTTTTGGGATAACCATTTTTGTTAATTCATCTTTTTTTGTATCCTACATAGTTTGTCCACAAAAATGGAATTTTTTATTTTCCATTATTTTTTATGCAATCAAAATTTGAATTTTCGATTTTTGAAGAAAATCCAAAAATTGTTTATGATAATCTTATAGGGATTTCAAAAAGAAATGTTTTTCTTCTCTTGACTTTTTTTCATATCGTGCATTTTTCGGCTTCAAATTTTGATTTTCGGTTGATTAAAAAAATTTTGAAAACGCTATAACTCTGAGAATTTTCTTTTTATCGAAAAAAGTAATAAGGAAAAATTGTTTGTTCTTTTCAATACTATAAATATCCGTACATACAATTTTCAAATTCAGAAAAAAGTGGTCTCAAAAATTTTCAAACTGCGCTCGCTTTTTGAATTTTTATCAAAAATGGCTGGTTAACGAACTCGTCCATTCTTTTAGGACCTAGAAAAAGTGTGCCAAGGATGAATTTGATTCGTTCATTTTTCATGAGTTATCGTGTTTACGGACGGACGGACAGACAGGCAGACGCCATCATGAAAACCTGATTTTCGGATTCAGGGGGTCTCGAAACGTGGACATCCGTTGAAAAAGTGTGATGTGAAATTTCCGACAATTCTAATACTTTCGCAATCATAAATGATGAGAATGTAAAAAGATTAAAGTTTATAAATGAATTTCAAAAGATTGCAAGTAATTTTAAAGAATTTAACAAAATTTAGAAGACTTCCAAAAAGTGCAAGAATTTTCAAGAGATTTTAAAGACTGTCAAATATTTTGTATGAGTTCAAGATATTTTTAGTGATTTTAAGGGATCTTGTGGCATTTCAATCCACTTAACATTGTTTAAAAAGTCTTTATAGGAATTTAAAACATTACAAAGCATTTTAAATACTTTTTAAAAAATTCAAAAGAGTTTAAGGATCTGCACGTAATTCAAAAATATTTTTTTGTATTTAAAGAGATCTTCAAGAGTTTCAAGGGATTTAACGGGAGTTAATTGATTAAAATTTTTTTTAAGTATATAATCGAATTCCAAAGTTTTCGAATTATTTAAAAGAGTTCAAGATATTTTTGATGAATTTAAGGGATTTTAAGTAAATTTTTAAAAGTTTTAAGGAATTTTGGTAAAATCTGAATGAGTTTTAAGATTATAAAGTAATTCTAAAACTGTAGGTTATATTTAAGATTTTTTTTGCATACTTCAAGCTAGGCTAGCCGAGAGGCTTTAGGCGTTAGGAATGCGAAACTTATAGGGTTCGAACCCACGCGGCAAATAAAAACTTTCATAGCGTGCGATTATAAATATTGTAGTGATTGTGTAACGGTAAATAATTGTCTCCTTAAACATGTGAACAAATATTAGAGTATAATAATATAATATAATAATACAGAAGTTTAATTTTTTTGTGGCAAAAAATCGGTTATGATTTTATAGAACTGTTCTCTATAGTTTCGGGACTAGTTCAACGCAATTTAAAACAATGTCGATTTTACCTTTGATTAAAATAACCAGCGTATCCTCTACTATAGGATTAAATCTATAAAATTTAATGGATATTATTTTCTGTGTGCAAAATAATTTGAAACATTACGCAAATGTGAGTATGTCTTCTTCTTTCTCCATTTCGTTAATTTTTCTTCAAATATTTTCATTCTATACAGGAAGGCAGAGTGTGAAGCGTTAAATTAGAAGCAAAAACGAAGCCTCTATTTTGACGCCCCAAATCGAAGATTAGAAATTTGTGCCCATAAGAGCGCTAAAATAGGGGCAACAATCGTATGGGAATATCCTCAAAACTTCAACCTCTAGCCTTTTGTTGCACTGACGGATTACCGGTTATTACCTGCGAACAAAAAGGCCGGTCCTCGAAAATATCTCAGTTTCAATTTGAATGGTTACATTTACAGTTAAAAGAAAATTAATTTCAACAACAAAATTCAACAGAAGGGAAGCATTTTTAACTAAAAAAATTAATTTTCAACTGAAATAGATGAATTTTAAACCGAAAAGATGAGTTTTCAACAAAAGAAGAAAATAATCTGTTAATCAAAATTTAAATAGTTAAATTATTGTCTGTAAAAGTAATATTCAACCAAAGACGTGAAATTTTAACTGAATCAATGTAATATTAAATTCAAATAATTAAATTTTTACTTTTTTTTAAATATATATTTCAACCAAAACAATTTTTTTTTAATAGATATATTTTCAAACAAAGTTATGATTTTTCAACTAAAATTATGAACCTTTTACTAGAGTAATTGAATTTTTAACCAAAGAGATTAATATGCAACTAAAATTATTGCATATATAAGTTCAATAGATCAATTTTAAATAAAAAATACGACATTTTAACAAAAGGGTTTAACTTTAAACTGGAATAGTTTAATTTTGAAACAAAAAGTAAAATTTAAAACAAGAAGATTAATTTTAAAACACAAAGATTAATTTTCTACAAAAAAACACAGGTTTTCAAAACAGTACATGAAGTTTCAACTGAAGAGGATAATTTTGCAACCAAATAGTTGAATTTCGAACTAAGGAAGATCAATTTTCAACCACAAATGGAATAGTAAAATTTGCAGTTTAAAAAATTAATTTCGAACAGAACTGATGAATTTTCAACTACAATTCTGACTCTCCAGCTCGAATAGATTGACTTTATGCCAGAAAAATCAATTTTCAACTAAAAAACGCAAATTGCCAATTAAAGAATTAAATAGTTTCATTTTCAGTTCATGAAATAAATATTCAACCAAAGAGCTAAATTTTAAATAACAATAGAAGAATATTCAATTGAAATAGTTACATTTTTAGTTTGAAATAAATTAATATCAACAACAAAAAAATCATTTGAAAAAAATAGTTACATTTTCAAACAAAGTGATGAATTTTCATCTCAAATTATGACTCTTCAAACTGTAATAGTTTAATTTGAAGCCAAAAAGATGAATTTTCTACCAGAATAGTGTAATTAGAATATTCAGATTTTCAATAAAAAAGATACATTTTTAACCAAGAAGGTAGATTTCTATCAAAAAACAAATAATAAAAAAGAAGCTAATTTCCAAACAAAAAGTGAAGAGTTAAATTTTTTGTTAACAAAATTTATGTTAAACCAAAGAATTGAATTTTTATTTGCAATGCTGTATCTCCAACCATAAAAATTAAATTTCAACAAGAAAGTTTGACTTACAACCAAGTAATTAAGTTTTTATTCCGAAAACATTTTTTTTTAAAGATGGACGTAGTAGGAGCTATTCCGGACTGAAAAAGACGACTCTCTAAATTTGATTTTTTAAGCAAGAAATATTCTTCTATCAAAGAGAAAAAATTGCGAACAAACGGACGAGTTATCAAGCAAAGAAATGAATTTTCAACTAAAAGTGATCAGTTTTTAACCAAAAATAGAATAGTAAAATTTCAGTAAAAAAACTAATTTACAACAACTTTTATAACTGCAAAATCAATGTTATTCGATTTTGTATCGCAAGACAAAAAGAAAATTAAGCACGCTCTTGAAAAAATCCCCTAACTTTAAGAAAAATCCCTGAAATTTTCACGTTTTTCTAGATGTATAAAAATTCCCTGACAATTACAGGTTTCTTAATTGGATCACCTCATGAAAACCTGAAAAAATTGCATTTTTTTGTTTGTATAATCCATAGAAAAACTATTCGAGAATGTGTTTGTAAAATGTTAAATCGAAATTCGGAATATTTCTAAAGATACAGTCCGTAGAGTGTCTCGGCGTACCAGCGCGTCAGTCACGCTGTGCGGGACAAACCTAAGTATTTTTGAGTACATATAAATATTTTTTGTTTGGGCTTGTTGTATCGACCTGGAATAGCAGATTAGGAATTGACCTCTGTAAGTTTTGTTATGATTGTAAGTTTTGTTATGATCTAATTATATCTTACCAAAACTTTGAAGCGCGTTTTCTCAAAACCACATTTTTCAAACGGGCGTGCAGGATTACACAAAAAGTTTTCCACCGATTGACCTCAACTAAATTTTATTTTGTTGATTGTGAACAATTATTCTATATGAATCACAGATATTCATAATTTTATAAACTTTTCATATTATACTTTTTATGAAACAATATTAACAAATTTTACTACGAAAAATCGTAAATTTTGATTTTAACAGAACAAGATAGTACATGTTATATTGTCTTTGGCTTTTTAGTGGTTCATATAGAATAAATAAGTGTACTCAGTAAAAAAAAAAATTTTCATTGATTTCAGACAAAAATTACGGACGCTATCCTGCACGCCGTTCAATGACTCCAGTCGCGAGGCATCCCATTCCGCCATGATTAACGCCGCCATTTTATAAAATTTTGACTTGGTTTTTTTTCGCAATGTTGTTCAGAAGTACTTAAAAATAAATGTAAAATATCATGGATGTATATCGTTTCTTTCTTGACAAAAAAAAAATTTGAAGAAGAACCTTTTTTCCGTGCACTACACAAAATTGTGTATTTCTTTTAACCGTCTACAAAACCTGTTCATAATGCTTCAGTAAAAAGTTGGGGATCAAGCAAAAATACAAGTTTTATACAAATTGTGCCAGTGATTTTCGTTAGTGTAAAAACCGTTTACTGCACAAATGGGCACAAGTATAGCAAACTTTTAATGCAGAAAAATAAAATCCTTTTACTATTTTTACATTCTCACCCTAATGAGAAGGTATTGGTTTTATGTGAAAAATTACTTTAGCAGATTCCATCAAATGTCGACGTTTTGAGACCTCCTGGGTCAAAACAAAAATTTCTACGTCGGTGTATGCCTGTCGTCGTTGTCGTTGTGAAAATGTCTGCGCAAAGTCCTGTTTTCAAGATTCGGCCAAGATCAAGATTCTTTGGAACAGATGTTTGGATTTATCAGGAAATGGTGCAGAAATAGTTAAATGTATACTATAATAAAGTAAAATTGACATTTGCTCAATCTTCACGTGTTCAAAACGGGCGATGATCAATTCCGCCGTACGTACCTGTATATTTATGTCAGCGGGAGTCTGATTAGTTTAATGTTTTTGTTTTAAAATTTAACTATTAGGTTAAAAATTCCTTAATTTGAAATATTTTTGTGAAAATTCATGTATTTTGTTAAAAATTAATCTTTTTGGTTAAGAAGTAAACTATGTATTTGGATACAAATTTATTAATTTTAGCTTTGTTTAAAAATACATATTTATGGTCGAAGACTCATCATTCTGCTTTTTATGTGTTAGAATAATATTTTTAATTAACTTTAAATACCCTAGAGATATGTTAGTGAGGAATCTGTTTATGTACTTGATATTTCTTTGCGACTAATACGCTAGGGCTATTGCAGTATTTTTAATTCAAGGTACAATTTTCAAAATAGCTAACTTCTGGGTCGTATGTAGTGTCGTTCCATGTACCAGGTCCCAGGTATTACGGGCAAATTTATGATTACCCCGCCCTAGATATAAACCTCTTCAATATTTTTATAGAATAAAATGAGCATTTCCTAAAGTGATTAAAAATTTCCCAATAGTTTACATAAACGTAATAAAAAAATGTCACATTATAAACATTTTTGTTATACTTGAAATTTTTATACTTGAAATTTCTTTTCGACTAATATTTTTATTTATAATGAAGACACAATGTTTAATAACAAACTAATTGTTTTAAAAAATAAATAAAATTCCTAGAGATATTACTGAGAGGTATCCAGGACTGTTTTTAGTTTTTCATTAGAACTATTACTGTATTTTTTCACAAGTTTCAGATGTACATGCATAGCTAACTCCTGGGCCGAAATTGTTCACTTATGGGTTTTTTTTTTGGAAGGGTATAAATCAAACTTATGTGGGTCATATTTAAAAAATAAGTTTTTATTCTTATTCTATTGCTAATTGTGGAAACACATGTTGAGTTTCAACTTGATGTACCTTATGATAATAATTGTGGATGAAATTTACAAAAAAGTTTTTTTTTCCTTATGGAAATATCTATTACACTTCATGGGACTTTCACGAGCTCTCACTAAAATATTTTATTTTAACGCATTCCAGGGGGCGGGAGGCCGTTGAAAAAACGAGCAAAAATGTGGAATTATGAAATTAATTAAAAAATTCTAAATTTTTGAAAATTATATTATTTTAAGAAAATAGAAAACTTAAGTTATATATCAAAAATTGTTTTAAAATCTTTTTAAAAATACTCTTAAAAATTATAAAAAAAACATTAAATAATTTTTCAGGAATCTATTGCTAATTTTGTTATTTTCTTGGGACTTGCATTTTTAGTTTTCCTGGGAATTTGGATAAAATTATTGTATTATTTTCAGACATTGCAAAATACTTAGGAAGCTTCTAAATATTGTCTTCAGAATCTTCTAAAACCTACGTTTTGTTTAAAAATTTTAAAAATTGTTTCATGCTTAAAATTATTTTCGAATCTTTTCAAAACTTCTAAATATATCTTATACTGACTCGCATTTTTTCCAAATTAATAATTGACTACATATTCTTTCATTTTCTAATGAAAATTAGGTTTGGGTGCAAAATTAATTTCTTTGGTTGACAATTCTTCAATAGTAAATATTGTTGTGAAAATTCATGTATTTTGTTTTTAAAAAATCTTCTTGGGTAAAAAATTAATCTCTTCTTTTGGAAAATGAACTGTTTGGTTGATAATTTATCTTTTTTTAGTTGAAAATTTAATTATTTTGGTAGGTAATTCATATTTTTAAATTAAACTTTTTGGTGACAATTTATATCTTTGGGTTGAAAACTATATACTGATTTGCAGGAAATGTGTTACTTTTTGGATTGGAAATTAAACATTATGGTTGAGAATTTGTTTCTATATTGACTAAAAAATCTATGTTGTTTAAAAATTCAACTCTTTTTAGGAAAAACCATTTTCGTTTGATTTTAAAATTAGTCTGTTTTGGTTGAGGCTTAAGTTAATAATAAGAAAACAAAAAGGGCCAGTAGCATAACGTCTGGATCCGGTAATATCAAACATATTATTTTTTTTTAAAGAAGGATAATTATTTTCAAAATTTGTCGAGTGAAAAATAATTCAAGGGTAATTTTGAGAAGTGTAACTGTTTGAGTAGAATATACTGAAAAATTATCCTGATATAATTTTTTGTTAGTAAGTTATTGGCCTTTTATACATATTAATTTTCGTCAGTTGGTTCCTCCTAACGATTGTACTTTTAGTTAAAGCCACGTGATGAGTATAACAGCTGATCAAGTCAGCTCTAAGGTCGATATTTTTTCACCCATATTGCAAAATAAAAGTTTAAATAACGCGGAAATTATTTTCAGGAAATGTTAATAAATATTAAAGAATCGTTTGTGGTCTTGCAAAGAGTTGGAGGAAGAAAAAAGTTTATTTATGCAAATAATGATTATCGACGGATAAATTTAGGTTTTACAGCAGAAGTTTGACTTTTATCTTTCTCTGGTGGTAATCATGCAATCTGCTTTACCTACAGACCCCTAGAAGTTCGAAGTTGTCTACTCGCTGCGCTAATGCTGCTTTGACACAGCTGATACCAGACTGATATGTATGTCAGACCAAATATGTTTATTTGCATTTCAAGTGCAAAGATTAGTTTTTGCATTATTTGTGCATAATGTTCGTGAGCGATTTTTGTTGTTTTGCCCCACTTTGATAAATATAAACCTCAAAACTAGCCCATTAACAACATTTCAAATTGCTCGCAGGGTTTTACGACAGAACGGTCGATATTTATCGAAAATAGTAATTATAAAAAAAAAACTTTTTTCACTATTCTAATCATTTAGGACCAGAGACACATTCTTGCATGCCATCTATTTATCGTGCCAAATTTTTAACACGATATCTCATTCCGTGTGTACGTAAGTTGGGAAAGAAAACTTCCACTGGTATTTTCTTCAAAAAAATTTTTTTTCAAAATTTCTACCGGAACAAAGTAGAGACATGGACTTTATTACCTCCTCTTTCATTTCCCAAACTTTCAGAGCGATACCTCATTTCGTTTAGACGTGAGTTGGGAAAGAAAAACTGAAGACCACGTTTGTTCACGTGACCCTCTCGTCACATGGCCTTAAGAATTTTATTATTAGGTTGGAAAATCAACAATTAATTTGATGATGAAGTAAGTTAAATTTAAACTTAAAAATTAAGTAGTTTTAATTAAAAGTTAAAAAATTTTTTTTAACGGTTCAAATCTATGGTTCATCATTGAAATATTTTGTGGAAAATTCGTTTTTTTTTATTTTAATTTAACTTTACCTGAATATGATGGTTTTCCACTTTTTGTTGAAAATTGATCTGTTGTAGTTCGAACTTCGTATTTATTGGTAGAAAGCTAATTTTTTTTTATCGAAATTTCTTCTTCGTTGGTTCAACTGCAACTGTTTGGTTAAAGATTAACTCTTTTGTAAAAGTTCTTCAATTTGGATGACATTTTTTTTCTTTCCTGACTGAAAAATGTTTGCTGGTTGAAAATTCGTCTTTTTGGTAAGAAATTAAACTTCTGGATTAAAAGTTGAACTACTTTGTTAAAATCTTTGTTTGGTTGAAGATTCATTATTGATATTTAAAATTCTTCTCTTTGTGTCGAAATTAAATTATATTTTGAAGATTTGTCTATTTGGTAAAAAAATAATATTTCAGTGTTGGAAATTCAACTGCTTTTTATAAAATTCGTCTTGCAGTTTAAAGCTTTGTGTTTTTTAAATTAAAATTTGACCTCCTTTGTTACAAATATATTTTGTTGCTTGCATATTCATCCAGTTAGTTAAAAATTCATCTTTGGTTGAAAAGTCAACTATTTTTTTGAAGTATTTATTTACTAAAAAATAATATTTTTTAGTTGAAAATAGAACTATTCGTTTGAAAATATAGCTAGAAAATGAATCAATCAAGAACAGATTATTACACATTGAATTCAACTCACTTTAATTACATTAAGAACAACAGATTATTGGATAGGAAAAATGTTATTATATTCTATAAAGTTAAAGGAATAAATAAAAGGATGACTTTAAAATATTTTCGATTTCAGCTTTGTGATTTTCACAGTGTTAAAATGAACAATTACCAAAAAACGGTTTTGGACCATAAAATCGGATTTTGGGGGTGTATGATAAATTTCGCATTTGTCAAATTGTTAGAAAGGCATCAGACGTATGTCTAATGTTATACAAATGGCTTTTATGAATTCCAAAATTATTTAGTTATTTATATTAAAATTGTACGATTTTTTCGGTTTTTTCTTTTATAAGATGCCAATTAATTATTTCTCACGCGGATTGCATACATAGATGAAATCTTTGACAATTTTTCGAATTTCCCTTCAGCTGAGCAGGTAAGCCAAGTAATAGTAACTAAAACCAAACGCGAGTGTGCAATAAAAATAGTTGCAGATTTTCTGTCTCTCTCGTTGCTAAGTTTCTCCCTCTGACAGGTCAAAAATTTTACCAACGGAGTACTACCGACTTTCGGGCATGAGTTTGTAATTATATTAGCCAGGGGGAACTAGGCTGTATGTCCGATTTTTTATAGATATCGATGCAGTCGTTTTGGTGCTCAGTAAAACCTATCGTTACCCCTTAATGAATACAGAAGTGTGTTTTGATTTTCTTTTCATAAAAAAGTGTAATCGCGTTTCAAAGTGGACTCGGTAAATTAAATCTTACAGTGTTAATACAATTAAAGAAGAGAAAAGTGTGAATTGAATCAGACTCTGAAATATATAAAGAGATATCAGGAACGTAAGTTCCGGCCTTTTGAATAAGTTGGCAAGTGAAAACTTCACGATTTATCCCCTTGATCTTTAATTAGTTTTTATCAAAATGTATTAAACTTTAAAAAAGTAGCGTTAAGTAGCATGTCTGAAGTTCGCAATGTACAAACGAGCTATAATTTTCGCAGACTTCATAAACATTCTTCTTGAGTTTTAAAGTTGCAAGGGTGCATAGTAAAAGCATTTCGTACGTAGGATATTTTCAGGTCTCACTTCCGAATTAAACTGGTTTGTTAAAATTGCGTATTAAAAAAAATTCAAATCAACTATTATAAATTAAAAATCTTAATGTTTTTGACTGAAATATCAACTATATTTTTCGTTGAAAATTAACCTTTTTGGACAATCATTAATTACTTTAACTGAAAATTGAACTAATCTAGTTTTGGTAGAAAATTTATCCGTTTTAGTTGGAACTTCAACTATTTGGTGGGGCGAGAGTGGGAATACGGAGAAGGAAAGGCTGAGAAAAATAGAACAAAAAATAGAAAAGAAAGAAAGGGAAGAAAGAAAAAGAAACATAGTGATAAAGGCTATAAGATTAGAGGGGACGAAGGTGAAGGAAGGAAACGAAGAAGTACTAAAAAGGATTGATGCGAAGGTAGAGATAGAGGAAGTGATAGAGGAAGTGAGAAGTGTAGGAAGAGAAGAGCGAATAGGGGAGAGAATGGTACTGGTAAGACTAAAGAAATGGGAACATAAGAGGGAAGTGATGTCAGAGAAGAGGATGTTGTTTGGAAGCTCAGAGCGAATAGAGGATGATTTGATATGGGTAGAAAGAAAGATGCAGCTTAACTTAAGGGAAATAGCGGAAGAGAAAGAAAAAAGGGAAGAAGAACATGGATTTAGCATAAGAGAATACAGATAAACGGAGTATGGTGGGATTGGGATGAAGAAAGGGAACAGATAGTAAGAAATTAGTTGCAGGGACACTAGGAGAGGAAGGAACAGGAGATAGGAAAATAAGAAAAAGTAAGAAGGACAAAAAGACGAGAAACGAAAGTAAGGAAGAATGGAAGATATGTTACTGGAATATAGCTGGATTGTGGAGAAAGGATAGGAAGTTTATAAGAAATTTGACATAATGGGATGTAGTCATAATGATGGAGACGTGACTAGATGAAAAGGGATGGGAAAGAGTAAGGAAAAGGTTACCATGAGGTTACAAATGGCAAGTGAAAAATGGAAAGAGGAAGAATAAAAAGAGTAGGGCAATGGGAGGAATAATGATGGGAGTAAGTAATGAATGTATAACAGGGAAAGATAAAAAAGACAGGAAATAAAAAAATAAGGATTAATAGTTTACCAGGTAATGGTGGGAGGAGAGAAGTAGAAGGTAGTGGGGGTTTATGTAAATTTTGATATGCAGGACAAAGGAGAGGAGACAAATGAAATGATTGAAGAAAATAAAGAATAGATTAGGCTGATAATAGGTGGAGATTTCAATGAAAGAAAAGGAAACAGAGGATGAAGGGAAAGGGGAGAAGAGAGAGGAAGAAAATCTGAAGAGAAAGAACTAAATGAGGAGGGAAAAAAGTTGTTGAAGAGCTTGGAGGAGTTGGGATGGTATATCTTAAACGCAAATATAGAAGAAGATGAAGAAGGAGAATACACAAGCTCAGGAGGTGACAGAGGAACCGTAATTGATTATGTGATAGTGGATGATGAGGTAAGAGAGAAGGTTAAGAAACTAGAGGTAGGTGATTATATTAATTCGGATAACTTTTCCTTAATAGTGATATTAGAGGGACTAAAAAGCAATAGCAATATGAATAAAAGGGGAGCAAATGTAAAAAATGTAGGAAAAGGGGATTGGTCAAGGAAAGGAGAACAACAGTTTAGAGAAAAGGTCAGAAATATCAAAATGGGAGAGGGAAATGTGGACGAGCAGAAGAAAAAAATGATAGGTGAAATAAAAAGAGGATTAGAGTGCACAGACAAAAATGAAGTTAGTGAAGGGGGGAATAGAAGTGGGTGGGATGAGGACTGTAAAGAGAAAAAAGGAAGTCAGAAATGAATAAAGAAAGTGGATAAAAGAAAAAAAGTAATGATGAAAAATATAGGGAAAAAAAGAAAGAGTATACTGAGTTGTGTTATTAAAAGAAAGAGGAAGAAAATAAAAGTTTTGAGGAAGAGCCAAGAAGGCTAGGGCGGAAGAAGAGGTATGGAAGGTATTAAATATAGAAAGAAAAAGAGTAAACCAAGATATTGAAATGGTAGAATGGAAGAAATATTTTTTGGATTTGCTAGGAGAAGTAGAGAGAAAAATTATAAAGGGAGGAAAATATGGTAGAGAAAGAGATGAGTAAGAGGACATAACAAGGGAAGAAATAGTTAAGGTTCTAGGAATAATGAAGGATGAAAAGGCACTTGGTATAGATGAGATTCCAAATGAAGTATGGAAATATGGAGGGGAGGAACTAGAGGAATGAGAATGGATAATGTGTAATAGAGTATAGAGAGGAGAGAGGTGACCAGAGTTATGGAAAGAAGGAGTAGTTATACCAATAGTAAAGAAAGGAAAAGAAGAGGAGGTTAAAGAATGTAGGGAAGTGACGCTGATGCCAATACTGTATAAAGTATACGTAACCGTTTTTTCGGAGAGATTAAAGATAGAAGTTGAAGAAAAAAAGATCGAGTCACCGAATCAGGCAGGGTTCAGAAAAGGAATGGGGGTGATGGACAACATATATTTTCTAAACTATCTTTAAATAAGAGGATTAAAAGGGAAAAAGGGGCAATGATAGCAATGTTCGTGGACTTAAAGGCGGCGTTTGACTCATTAGACCGAGGCGAAATAGAAAAAGTTATGGTAAAAAAGCGGAAAAGAGAGAGATTAATAAAGAGAGAAAGAATGGACAGGGAAATGGAAGGGAATGCAGTAAGAAGACGTAAAAGAGTTACTTTGAAAATATTATTTTCCATCTAGTCTTATAAAGACGTTAAGCATTTTTTATTATTGAAGATTCTTAACTTCATCGATATTGTGTAGATTTGCTGCCTTCATGGTTTGGAGGGTTTATCGACTGTCGGCAAGGTACAAGCTCTGATGATACAGTAGATACATTTGAAAACTTTTACATTTTTCGTTGAAAATTATTATTAAAAATTTGTTTCTTTTCTTTTAGTTGCAAATTAATTTTGTAACTGAGTCTTTTTTGGTAGAAAAATAATCTTTTTGGTTTATCATTCCATTATATGGTAACAAATTTCGTTATTTAGATAAAAAATGTAACTGCTTTCTTGAAAATTTGTTCTTTGTTAGTTAAAAATATACATTTTTGCGTTGAAAATACGTCGTTTTGGTTTGAAAATTGTACAATTTGGTAGAAAATTCAACTTATTTGTCACTTCCAGGTTTTAAATTCAATTATTTTTGAGAATTCGTCTTTTTAATTCAGTTAAAATCTTTTTTAAAGATCTTAAATGAAAATCATTCATTAGTTGACAGTTGAACTACTTGGTTTATTCACGATAAACAGTCAGATTTTACGAAATGCTCCCTTACTCCAAATTATTTTACGTAGTTTTTGGGTAACCGCCAAAATAAAAAAAAAATTAGTCGGCAAAAATTATGTGAAATGTTGGCAGAGAAGGTCAACACTTTTGAATCATAACAAAGGGGGATACATGCTTCAAGATTTCAGAATTCCTACCAGATTCCTACCTTACCAACACTTTTTTTATTTCCTAACTTATTTTCACAAGAAGCACCACATCAAATTGAAAATTTTATATACTAAACAAGAAGCACTTAAAATAGAGGGTCGAGTCCTAAACTTGTACAATTACAAAAACAGTTTTTTGTTTTAAATAATTTATTTTTTCATAATTATGAACATTTAGGACGAGATCCACCTATCTTAGTGCTTTTATTTTATGTTCCAAATTTGCAAATCGATGTGACGCTTAGAATGAAAATAATTTGGGAAATAAAACAAGTGGCGGTAAGGTAGGAATCTGGTCACGTAACTCACTCGTCACAGGGCCTTGAACAACCATAATTTAAACACAGGCAGATGTGAGGTGAGAGATTACCGATCCAACAAATTCAATTTCGAGCTACTTCCCACAGCGCCTCCTCTGTCCATAAACTTTGACGAACTAACGTAAAGCGCCCCCAATGCCCCTATCCAGTTGACGAACTAAATAGATGACTGACGCTTCTACTTGAGTGGTCAAGCAAGGCAGAAAGCAGCATTTTTCCAGTTTGACAATGTCGGTAGAGAAGAGCGGAGTGGATAAGTTTGTGTATATTGTCCATGGACATTGGAAACACGGGACTAGGCATGCCATCCTAACTTGGGCGAACGGGGTTGAATCCACGGGAGGGGGAAGAATTCCATGAGTGGGGAGAGCCGCCATCTTACGATGTGGCATTTGATTATGCGCACGAGCATTTTTGCCGACAAACAGTGCATTAAAATATAAACATATAGGCGCTGCCATGTTTGTCGCGGGACATCAAAAGGTGGCGGACCTCCCCCCTTATTGCATCACCCCCGCAATGACATGCCTAGTCCCTTGTTTCCTATGTCCATGATATTGTCTACTCTAGTTCTTAAAATGGCTATTGACATTTGGAATGCTTTAAGGGCATGTGATACTTAAAAAATGGTCGATTCTACCAGTTTTAGGTTCCCCGGATTTTTTTTAGAATAATAAATATTTTATCTTAAAAATTTGGGAAATGATAGCGAACATGCTAACGGACGTCCCCACACACTTTTTTGTGGGTTATTTAAAAAAAGTTTTAATTTAGCAAAATGTTACCCGTGTAACATTACCCGTGTGGAAAATATGAGGGGGCCCCCGTAGGGCATGAATGGATTGCTCTCCAGCCTTGTGGAATCCATGAGGGTAATACAGGTAAGTCCCCTCATGCCAACGGCATGCTAATCCATAGGAATCCAACATGGGCTTCCCTCATAGATCCCTCATGGTTGCCATGATGAAGCCCTCTTGTTTTTTTTTCTTGTTTTTTTTGTTAGTGCTGGCACCTGTTATGGCATACCTCTGGGATGATAACGCAATTTTTACTGGGCTGTCAGTATTGGTCCAGCACTGGATATCGCTACTGGTGCTGTACTGCCTCAATATGAAATTCACCGTGGGCGCAGTACTGCGTCAGTGCTAACTAGTACCGTACTGCTATATTCTAACGATATGACAAAAAAGGTATTTAAAAATAAATATTAATTGATTGCGAGTATTTCGACTTCAAATATTAATAGCCCTGTTTAGAATGAATACATATATTACATTTTTAAACATTACGTTACAAATAAAATTTCTAATGCTATGGGGTATCGAACCTATATATCTATACCTAAATCTAACAACTAACTGTCGGTAGTTCTAACCACTGCGCTAAACCGACAAGTGGAAACTCGATGAAAAAGCCAATCTAATAAGCTACAGTTCAGAAAAGTTAAAGTACCAAATATTAAGCTCTCTTTTTCTAATTATTTATTATTATGCGACGCTATGTAAATATAAAATACACGAACTCTACGAGAATTAAGAATAAAATCATTTTTAAATAAATAATTTAAATCGATTCCAATTTTTCTTCGCATAATATTTCGTTTTTTTAGTTGTATAGTACTCTACGACTTTTTACAATGATAGGAAATGTAAATTTTTTCTGAACATTTATAATTTGTCATAAAGATGGAACCTAGATATTTTTACTTAAAAAGAAGTTCGAATTTCCAAAATGTGTCATAAAATTTTTGTCATAAGTTCATTGTTTGTAAGTCTGAACTCATGAAACCTTAAAATTGGTAATGTAAACAAATAGTCACCCTTTGAACCTAGAAATTTTAATCGTTGATCCGTGAGGGTAACCGAGCTGGGTCATTGTAGAATTTTCACGTGTGGAACATTTATGCGGCCCCCCGCCGGGGGCCCTCATCCTAATAGGACACAGCTGGGCTTCTTCCACACAAGTCTAGAAGAAAAATTCATCTCCTTTCATAAAAAATTTAACACTTAAAAAAAAATTGTTGATTTTGAATTATAAATTTAACTATTTTATTTTTTCTTCCAAATTTATCTTTTTCAGTCACAAATTCATCTACTTGGTTCACAATTTTAATATTTTTGTTTTCAAATTTGTTGTTTTCAGTGGAAATTAAATTTTCTAGGTTAATACTTCATCATTTGTATATCATTGCTCGGTCTTTATATTTTTCGCGCAGTCTTGCGCGAACCTTTTAGAGTTAAGACTCGAAATATTCACTACTATAATTTTGTGAGTGTGACTTTTCTTTTGTTAAAAGAGTTAAAAGAGTTTGAGGGTACCGACGGCGCGCGAGTGATGGCTTTCGCACTCCTCGTTCGGTCTTTACAATTCTCCCACATTCGTGCACAGATCCTATATCCTCTTTCGTCTCTTATGTCCTTTTTCTAAAAATTAAATTTTTTATTCTTAATCTAATTTTTTACGATTGAAAGAAAATCTACTCGTCCTAACTAAAAATGATTAATAACAAATTTATTGATCTTTTGAGGGGAACAACTTTTGTCTGTTAATTTTAGTTTGTACCTTGTACCGTTTTTCAAAAAAATTAATTTTTGTTATTTTTAATTTTATTTTTTACGATTAAAGCAAAAACTACATGTCCTAACAAAAAATATTCATGAAAAATTTTAATGAATTTTTGGTATATTTTGGATGAGTAATTTTTGTCTATTTATTTTTTTCATAGCTTGTGTCGTTTGTCAACAAATTAATTTTTTTTATTTTTCTAACGCATCAAAAACGGCGCATTCTATAAAAAATCATTATTAAAAATTTTTAGCTCTTTTTTTGATAAACAAGTTTTGTCTCGTTTTTTTCTTAGCTTGTATCGTTAGTCCAAAAATTGTATTTTTTATTTTTATGTTGTTTTTTATGGCTAACAATAAAAACTACGCGTATTATCGAAAAGTGGTTATTAAGAAATGTTTAGATCTTTATGTGGTGCGCAATTTTAGCTTATTAATTTTTTTCGTATCTTGCATAGTTTGACCAACAAAAAATTTAATTTTTGGATTTTTCATTATTTTTTGAACGATCAAATTTTGAATTTTGAATTTTTTGACCAACTTGAAAAATTTGTTATGATAAAATTGTAGTGTTTTTAAAAATCAACGTTTTTCTTCGCGTGAATTTTTTATATCATGCGTTGTTTGGCTTAAAATGTTTATTTTATTATTTTTTTATTTTGAAAATGCTGTAACTCTGATAATTTTCTTTTTAAAAGAATCATGAGGATAAATTGTTTGAGTTTCTGAGCACTATGAATAAACGTACATAGAATTTTGAAATTTAAAAAAATGTGGTTTTAACCATTTTGGAAATGCGCTCACTTTTTTAATTTTTATCCAAAATAGCTAGTTTACGAACTCGTTCCTTATTTATAGGCCTTGAAAAAGTGTGCCAAAGCAGAATCCAATCTGATAAATTTTTCGAAAGTTATCGTGCCTACAGAATACAGAATACAGACAGGCACCTTCGTAAAAATCGTTTTCTCTGACTCAGGGAGTCTCAAAACGTAGAGATTTGATGAAAACCGACAAAGTGAAATTTTACATAAGGCCAATACTTTCTCATTAGGATGAGAATATAATTACAAAGTTGACTTAAAATATGCCAGATCAATGTAAAAATTCTTCGAAAGAGTTCATAATTCTATATTTTTCTCAGTTGTAAAAATTACAAAATTATCAGTCTCATTATTTAAAGTTACAAAGTCCTCACCGAATTTAGTTTTCAAGTCCAAATCGCTGATTATGCGTTACAAATGAAACTAATACGTAATGGGTTAATGCACTACAGTCTACCTAAAAAATTAAGAATTCGGAAAATGAAAAGGGCGGAGGAGAGCACGGCTGAAAAATTGCTTGAGGGGGGAACAGTAGAAGAGGAGATAGATCCGTAGACCGTGCAGTGGAAGGGGACGTTCGCTCACGTCAGTCGGTGCCTAACTGTGTAGGTCGGGAGCGAAAAGTCAATCGCCCGTTTAAACGTGTGAAAAATTTACGAATTGTGTACTGCGATAGCAAAATGTTAATAACAGCATTATTTTGTAATACTGAAATATAAAATAAATATAGTATTGAGAAATCGTATGAAATTAAAATGTTCTCCTTTATTTAGAAACTTTGATTTGCACAACTGATATGGTGCAGTAAATTCGTAATATATTTTGATAGACAAGCTCAAAAATCGGTTTCACTTTGGAAAGTAAACCAGATTTAAAAAGTCAAGTCTTTAAAAACTCAACAAACTAAAAATTAATTGTTCTTTATTAAGAGATCTACAAATGTCCCCTTCTTGTTTTCTTGCTTTGTTTATCAAATCATAAATATCAGTTTATTTTCGAACAAATTAAAATAAAATTAAAAATAAACTATTTTTACTTTCATTAATTTAAATTAAATTATTTGAGCAAAGTAAAATTATTATTTTTTATTGTATAATCATTTACTCATTTTTTGAGTATATTTATAAACAATTTAATACGTCTACTTGCTGGGTATGTAACTTTTTTTATTTTCAAATAATTGTCTCATCATAATAAAATTTGGCTCTTAATTTTACACTTTTAATAAAAACAAAAACACTAATTTAAAAGATAAAAATAAAGAACTCTGGTGGTAAATACTTATGTACTTTTGAGTTAGTGCTACTGGAAACTCCTGAAGCAGAAACTTCGAAGGTAAGTCGTTACAGAAATTGCTAAGTATCATCATTTACCGACGCGTAACGTGCACTTTCAAAGTATCTCTTGGGGGCATCCGCCAAGAAAGCGCAGTTATCAGCGCATGTTTTTCACAATCTCTGAGATTCTCTTCTTTGATTAGATCGGCAATCTCCCACCTCATCTCTGACACAAGTTATATTTTATTGACATGCTTGACTCCATTACGACACCGTTGGATAATTTTTCATTAAAAAAAAATAATAGGTGTTTTAATTTCTAATGAAGCGTAAGAACTTTTTAGCAATAGCCGCTTTCAATTTTTAAGATTCTGGAATTTGTTTAAAGTGCTATCTTGTAAATTAAAGCTTTAAAAATGGATATTTTTAAATTCAGATTTAAACAAATTAAAAGTTGTCCCTTTGAAGTTGAAATATTTTAAAAGAAGAGATATCATCTTGGCAAGAAAAATTATAAAAATTTGATACATGTTTAAGAAAAAAAAATATATATTCCGAAATAAAATGTAGACTTTTAGTTTGGCACTGGCAAACATACTGCCATGTGGCCGAGACTAAACGTTCCTAAAATCTCTCTATAGTTCAGAATCTGAAGACAGCGACAGAGACCTAAAATGAGAATACAAATGATTAGTATATTGTCAGTAAACACTAATAACCTGTAAAACATAAATATTTTGCAGAGAAAGTATTGGAAGGTCGGAGAGAAAATAATAATATAACTTGCAAACTGTTAAAATTGCGTAAACGGTTTACCTCATTTTGACACAATTCGAAGTTTTCTCTTCTGCAATTGTATTAACACTGTGAGATTCAATTTACATAGTCACACCAAAAGCCAACATTTCCTCTGCAGGGCACATAAGTCGTAACCAGCGCCCGCGGCCTATCTCATCTGTTTCCTTTCGACAATCGACATGTCGCTCAACGAGTTGCGCCTGAGTGCGTGATATTGCATATACGTGAGGTCATTCTACTCGTAGTTTTGTTTTCCAATAATGAACTTACTCCCAGTTTATCTTTGATAATATTATTACCCGCACACTGGTCGACGTATGTGGTGCGAGTGAAAAAGCAGCAACTTTGCCTGCACTAGTTACAAAGACGCGAGGGCGTAGCTGAGTCCGACCCCTATATGGGTAATTCTTCGCAGACGGAGCAGTTTGACGTGCATCGATGATATTATTAAAACTACTGGTTGTATTATTGTAAAAGATTTAATTTTAAATATGACATCTTGACAAAATACCAGATGAAAAAATGTCGAAAACTGTTACTGCTGAAAAGTTGTTACGCTTTATTGCGTAACAACGCAATAAATATGAAATTTTTTTTTTAACTGAGGCAAAGTTTATTTTTTAAATTTTTGTTTTGCTTTATACTTTTATGCATGGAAAGCAAAGGGGTGTGTATAAATTGAAGAAACTTTTCTTCTGAAATTCTGAAGCACGTAGCTCCCTTTGTTAGGGGTCAAAAGTTTTGACCGCCCGTATTTCACATAATTTTTGCCAATTACATTTTTCTTGTGAATTTTTGCGGTCACACATAAATTACGTAAAACGATTTGGGGTAGCGGAGGATTTGGTAAAATCGTACTGTATGTCATGAATGAACAAAGTAGTTCAACATTGAAAAAAAGAAAGATTTTCATTTAAAATAAAAAACAGGTGAACTGAATAAAAAGACGAATAAAAAAAGTCCAATCTTCAACTAACAGATTCATTTTTAAACAAAAAGTTTAATTGTTGAACAAAAAAATATTTATTTTCTACCAAAATAGATGAGTTTTGCACAAATATAATAAATTTTTAACTAATTAGTTGAATTGAAAAACTTAGAATTACCAATAAGTTCAATTTTATACCAAATTGGACAATTTTCAAGCCAAAAAGACGAATTTTCAACGGAAAAATATACATTTTTAACTAAGAAAGAACAAATTTTCAAGAAAGAGGTTAAATTTTTATCTAAATTGTATAATTGGCTATCTTATTATTGACTTTTCAACCGAAAACATTTTTCCACCAAAAGAGACCAACCAAATAGTTGAATTGAAAAACTAAATATGACCAGTTAAATTTTCTACTAAATTATACAATTTTCAAGCCGAAATGACGAATTTTTAACGCAAAAATATACATTTTTAATTTTAAAAAAAGAACAAATTTTCAAGAAAGCAGTTGAATTTTTCTCTAAATGCGTAATTTGTTACCTTATAGTAGATTTGTCAAACAAAAATATTATATTGCAACCAAAAAGATAAATGTTAAAAAATTACCTAAATTTACAACCAAAAAGTTTAATTTTCAACAACATTTTTTTATTTTCAGGTGAAAAATTATTTTTAAACAAAAAAAACTAATTTTCAACAAGATAGTTCAATTTTTAACCTAAAAAATGAAATCTCAACGAAAAATGTAATAGTTAATATTTTAAATAAAAAATATGTTTACTTTAAATAAAAAAGTTAAATTTTCCAATGAGAAGATTAATTTTCTACCAAAAAAGATGAATTCTTAACAAAATACATCAATTTGTAACCAAATACAGTGAAACCCTTCAGTAGCCCTCCCTTCTATAACCCTTCCCAGAGTCGATGCCACGCCGTACGTAGGTTCGACAGGAGCTGCGCGGGATGCGCGGGTCTACGGTTGTCACTCAGGTGAGCACTCAGGCGTGAACAAACAAAAGCGGAGCGGGCTATATCGAGTTAGTTCCAACCAACCGCCAGTCCCAAAATCAGCGCTGCAGTAGATTTTCACTGCATTTTTTTTCTTTTTTTTTGCTAGTGCTGGCTTACTTCTACCATAACTAGATTAGTTAAATTTCCAGTTTAAAAAAATTAATGATTATCCAAAAAGATTAATTTTCGACGAAAAATTCAGTTTATGTATCAATCAAAAAGATCAAAATAATTATAATTGATATAAGTTGATTTGAATAAAAAGAGGCGCAGTTTCAACAAACCAGTTTAATTCGCAAGTAAAACAGATTATTTTCCCAACAGAATGTGGCATTTCTAACAAAAAATACTAAATTTATGCCAAAAAAGACGAATTATCAACACTGTACGTACATTTTCAACCAAGTATTTAAATTTCGAAAGACAGTTTTGAAAACAATATTCAGAGACATCTGGACAGAATGGTTATTTATTAACTTCGCTGGAGTTTTTGTAAAGAATATATAATTTAATTGTAATTTGACCTTAAAATAAATTGCATTAAGGTTTATCATAGCTATTACTACGTAATTTTTATTATAACTAATACATTTCATTTTAAAACAGTATCACTTTTATTTAGAATCGATTTATTGAAAACCAAGTTTGATGAGCGTGTTATCTCACGAAATGGCCCAGTCAATTGGCTGCCTCGGTCGTGCGATTTGACGCCGTTAGACTATTTCCTGTGGGGCTACGTCAAGTCTATGGTCTATGCCAACAAGCCAGCGACGATTGATGAACTTCGTACGAATATCGAACGTGAAATTGCAGCAGTATCGGCCGATTTATGCTTGAAACCCGTCGAAAATTGGGTTCAGCGTCTGGACTTCTGCAAGCGTGCCCGTGGTGGCCATGCAAAAGAAATCGAGTTCCATACATAATGGCATCGAATGTACTTTCACATGAATGAAGAATTTCATTAACATCCAAAACCGTTTTTGTTTCATTTAAAAAAACTTTTGTAGCGCTCTTTTTGAAAAACTCTTTATTTTAAAAAATTGGGCTCAGAGGACAACCTTGCTTTACCCCTCTCACTAATCAGAAACTATCTTCTACTTGCTCTCCTACCTTTACCCTGCTTTTTATCTCTCTGAAAATTTCTGATACTCTTTTTATGAAGCCCTATCGTATATCCTTTTTTACCGTAACTTTTTCTACCTCAACTTTGTTCAAAGAGTCAAACGCCGCGCTCAAGTCCACGAATGCTGCTTTGATTGCTTCCTTCTACCTTTTAATCCTTTTATTTATGAAATAATTCAGAACATATATGTTGTCCACCAGCCTCATTCCTTTTCTAAACCCTGTCTTATTCGGTGACATTATGTCTTTCCCCTCAACTTCTTTCTTCAATCTTTTTCGGCAAAACAGTTACATATATTTGATATAATGTTAGGATCAGCGTCACACCCCTACAATCTTTAGGCTCCTCCCCTTTTCCTTTATTCACTATAGGTACCACTACTGCTTCTTTCCATGACTCTGGCCACCCCACATTATCCATTCCCATTCTTTTCATTCCGTCGGCCCATATTACAAGACTTCTGTTGGAATCTCATCTATTCCAGGTGCCTTTCCATCTTTCATTATTCCCAACACCTTGACTATTTTTTCCCTTGTTATGTCATCCTACTCATCTCTTTCTCTACCATATTTTCCTCCCTTCCTAACTTTTCTCTCTACTCCTCCTAGCAACTCCATAAAATATTTTTTCCATTCTACTCTTTCAATTTCCTGGTTTACTCTTTTTATTCTTTTTCTCTCTCTCTATTAACTACCTTTCAGACCTCTTCTTCCGTCCTAGCCTTCTCCGCCTCTTCCTCAAACCTATTAGTTTCTTCCTTTTTCTCTTGATTGCAGAACTCACTATATTCTTTCTTTTTTCTCCTATATTCTCCTTCTTCTTTTGTACTTTACAATCCTCGTTCCATCCACCTCTAGTCCCTTCTTTACTAACTTCTTTCTTGCTTGTGCACTCTAATCCTATTTTTATTTCTCCTATTATTTTTTCCATCTCCTTGTCCTTGTCCAAAAATAGTCAAATTTAAAAAAAAGTAAAAATTGTGCTGAGTAGTGCTCGACAAATGCAGTCTTTATCCCCTCGAACAAAATTAGGTGAGATCAACAGTTCTCATACGAAAACTCAAAATGTAAACTCAAAAAACAAAATGTAAAAAAATAGTCAAATTTTGAAAAAATAAAACTTGTGCTAAGTTGTCCTCGAAAAATGCAGTCTTTATTCCCTCTAACAAAATTACGTGAGATCAACAGTTCTCATTTTGTCTTTTTTGAGTTTACCTTTTGAGTTTTCATATGAGAATCGTTGATCTAACTTAATTTTGTTAGAGTGAATAAAGACTGCATTTGTCGAGAACAACTTAGCACAAGTTTTATTTTTTCGAAATTTGACTATTTTTGGACATGTCGTGTTTTTTCAGTTTACATTTTGAGTTTTCGTATGCGAACTGTTGATCTCAGGTAATTTTGTTTGAGGGGATAAAGACTGAATTTGTTGAGCACAACTCAGCACAAGTTTTATTTTTTTCGAAATTTGACTATTTTTGGACATGTCGTGTTTTTTCAGTTTACATTTTGAGTATTCGTATGCGAATTGTTGATCTCACATAATTTTGTTTGAGGGGATAAAGACTGAATTTGTTTAGCACAACTCAGCACAAGTTTTATTTTTTTCGAAATTTGACTATTTTTGGACATTTTATTTTTTTCGAGTTCACATTTTGAGTTTTCGTATGAGAACTGTTGATCTCACGTAATTTTGTTAGAGGGAGTTAAGACTGAATTTGTCGAGCACAACTTAGCACACGTTTTATTTTTTCGAAATTTAGTTATTTTTGAATCTTGTATGTTTTTGGAGTTTTACATTTTGAATTTTAATATAAGAACTGTTGATCACGTAATTTTGTTAGAGGGAATAAAGACTGCATTTATCGAGCACAGCCTAGCACAAGTTTTGGTTTTTCGAAATTTTAAGAAATAATAAATTTTTTTGGTTTTTGGTTTCTTTTAAATGGTTAGGTTTTTGGAATTTGTATTTCTTGCAAAAAATTGTGTATACTACGAGCCGCCTAGCACAACCTTTCTTTTTACTGTAGTAAGAAGTTGCGGATCTAGCAAAAAAACGTTTTTCAAAAATTGTGCCCGCAATTTTTGATTTTTTCAAAAACCATTTACGGCACAAATGAGCACAAATCTATCACAATTTAGCACAACTTAAATTTTTTACAAAAAATAAGGTTGTGGATCTGACTTCCGGGATATGCTAACCAGCCATTTCTGATAACAATTCAAAAGGTTAAAGCTTTTCCAAAATTTTTAGACCACTTTTTTCAAAAATTCAAAATTCTATTGACAGTTATTTATAGCACACAAAAATCTTTACAATTTATCCCTATGTCTTGTTTGGATAAAATCAAAATTACAAAAGTTATAGGATTTTCAAAATCCAAAAAACCAAACGAAAATGGACATTTGAAGTACAAAAAAGCGTGATATGGAAAAACGTAAAGAAGAGAAAAACGTTATTTTTCCAAGGCCCTACATTACTCTTTTATTAACTCTTTGAATTTTGTTTTAAAAAATTGAAAATTCAAATGTTGATCATAAAAAAAAGGAATTGCACTCTCATCCATAATGAAAGTTTTTACGTCGGTGTCTGTTTGTCCGGCGTGGTCGTTGTTCATAAAATCTTAGATAACAACTAACTAAGTTAAAACAAAGCAAAATACGAAAAGAGATAGATCGAAAAAATTTTGAAACTAAAAGAGATTTACAAATTTGTCATGAATCACTTTTTTTATAGGATGAATAGTTTTTGTCTTCTTGATGAAAAACAAAATTGAGAATCAAAATATTAAATTGTGTGCAAACTATACAAGCTACAAATACAAGTTGCACTTTATTTTGGAATGTCTCAATAAGCAATACCAGGCAGAGTTACATACAAATTTATTATATTTAATATAAAAGTGTTGAGCATAATGAAGAAAAGTTTTTTTTGTAGAAAAAATGGAGTTAGCTTTCACGAATAGGACAAAATATAAGAGAAGTAACTTTTCTCTTCTCTTCACCCGAGTCGAAATTTAGGCCCTACTTTGAAGCCGTATCTCCTACCTTCGTAAGGGCTGCAATCTGTAAAGTAGGTTCTAAATAAGCCGAAATCGGCCGTTTTTCCACGTTTAGCATCAAAGTAGGGTCTGTATTTAAGATAAATTAGACTCTCATTAAAAGCTCAAACTACTACTATGACTTGTGGTATCAAATCATTCTCTCTATAATCTCACACCAATATGGATGAATATAAACAAGTTTTGTTATTTATCAGAAAAAAAAAATAATATCAGTGAAAAAAATGTCAAGGGTATTCGCAGTTATCTTTTTATACATATTCTTAATAGAATTTGTTAATTATGATTCTAAAGCGTAGGGCACTGAAAAATCCACAAGTACTAAGAAACGAACCCGAGATCGCACGCACGCACTGAGTATTTACTAACCGATTCAGCTATAACGGATCGCGTTAGAATGTCTTCTATAAAAATCATTAGCACTTTTCCAATAGTTCAAGGTCCAAAATATTTTTAAATCCAAGACAATTATCGAAATCAATATCATTTTGAAATGCAACAAAAATGATATCGAACTCAAGAGCATTTTGATTGGCCGGAGTGAATGATCGACTTTTGAGATCATAATGATCTGATTCGGGATCATGTATGAACTCAAACCAAGATGGCTGGCATTCTTAGAGTGAAGTTATGTGTCTTGCGTGCGGTTAGAAACCATTTTTAGGTCATTTATTTATGATACCAGTAGCAGGAATGTGCGGCTATTTTGTTTACTCTGACTAATGATCGAAAAAATAATATCAAATTGATCCGAATGTACAGACAATTATGATATTGAGAGTCAAATAATCAATGGAGCAAAATGCTCCGCAACAAAATTGATCCCTTTTTGTTACTGTGTTGGTTCTGTTTTTTAGAAGTATTCTACGTTATGCGCTTTAGAAAAACTTGGAGCTACTTATTTGAATTTGAATCTGTGTTATTTATTACTTAAATGAATACCATGTCAAACTTGATGATTTCAATGTAAATATCTTTTTATCTCTTTATTAAAAGAAGATTTAAAAAAGTCCTTCAGAATCATAATTAATCCAATTATACTGAAAAATAAAAATATTGAGTTCAAGATTCAATCTAATATTCATCAGGAAATAAGTTTATATTGACAATGACAGTAGTGGTTTCATACCCAAATACCTGGCCGTCTCAAAATTCAAGATGAGTGGTCAATTATTTTTCATACATTTGGCTGTTCTTATCAATAAATAAATAATTTAACAAAATTAAAACAGTTAATATTTTCTAAGAAAAAGAAATGCTGTTTCCTCCTAAATCAACTGGTAGTAATATTCCTCTAAAAATGTTTAAGAAACTCTTAATTATTAGTGTTTAGTAACAAAAATGACCAAACTATTGGAAAAGTGGTACTGTTCTTTGGAAAAAAATGATTTTCTCCAGAATATCATGTTGCACATAAAGTAAGCGTAATATTGTAAGAAAAATTTAATGACAATCTGTGAATATAATTATAATTATTAAATATATATTTCAATATATCTTTCAAATTTTTTATTTCATACATAATATTTTTTGTTAGCGATAAAAAATATGTTATTCTTATAATTTCTTGTGTTTCTCAATCACCTACGTGACTGTTTAATTCCCAAACTTTAATTAATTATTGATAAAAATGTTTATAATTACTTATTAATCGACAATATTTAGTAATTTTCCATGATGAATATTATTCTCATACAAATTTTTAGCATTTTCAGTTAAGAGAAAATATTCTTCTGTGATTAAGCATTGCAAAGAAGTATTGATTTATATATAAATAATTAATGACAATTAGATTAAATCTTAAATTACATATTTTTGTTAATTAAGTGTGCATTCAGTAATTAAGATGACCAATCAGTTCAATTAAGCTTAGTAAAAAATCACTTTTACTTTATTTTCCTGAAGTTTGAACATTTTAGGCTCAAAAGATTCAATGTAGGGTAATTATTAATTTGAGGTTAAACAGCGTCAAAGTGGAGTCTTGGGTTATACAAATTTAGGCTTTAAATGTTTTTTTTGTTTACTGTAAATAGCTGTCGATAGAATTTTCAAATCTTTAAAAAAGGTGGTATCAAAAATTTGGACAAACCTCTAACTTTTTGAATTTTGATAAAAAGTTATTGGTTAGCGAACTTGATCTTTCGATTTTGTTCCTCAAACTGTGTGCCAAGGCAAAATCCAATCCGACCAGTCTTTTGAAAGTTGTACGGTATATAGATGAGGACAACAACAGCAACAATAACGACTATGACGACGCCTCACAGTTTGAAAAAAATTACTTTTTGGGTTCAAAATAACGTACAGCCCACAAATATTGACCGATTTCAACAAACAAAAATTAAAACAAAAAGCTGTTAAGATTTCTAAGAGAGTTATTGAGCTTCTTTTTTGAATTAGGTTTTCAATTATTTAATAATTAAACTAATATGATGAATAAAATGGCCATATTTACTATATGACGTTCCCGGTGCTCGTCAGTAACACGAAAATGCTTGAAATAGCCTAAGTTGCATAGAGTAATATTAATAAAGTAAAGATCCTCTAAGTGATACAAGCCGGGTTACGTGGGTGGTGGCTGAACCCGACTTGATCTAAAAGTGATGTTGTGGGTTGATAGGTGTTCGGTATGTGAGACGACGTGTCTCACG
>NC_046662.1:130994482-130995529 GCF_010883055.1 Belonocnema kinseyi
CGCCTGACCAGGCATAGGTGGTGGAGAGAGACAGGAGGTAGGCAAGGAAAGGAATGTCGGGTTGTTGAAAGAAGAAAAGCTAAAGGCAACCGGAGCTGCAAGGAAGCTTACCGACCTTGTAAGGAAGTAAAGAAAGGGCGACCGGAGCTGCAAGAAAGCTTACCGACCCAGAAAAAAGTAGAGTGATAGGAAAGAGTTCGAGGCGGGGCTGCGGAGAGCGTACCGTCCTCTGAAAATAGTAAAGAGTGCGGGCGGAGCTGCAGAGAGCTTACCGACCCCGAAAGAAAGAGAGAGAGGACAGAGTTTGGCGGAGCTGCGGGGAGCGTACCGACCGGAATGGAAGTTGGAGTGAGAGAGATAGAGAGAGGATAAGGATATGGATGGCGGAAAGCCGGAGGATAACAAGGAGAGAGCTCGAGAGAGCGAGAGAGGAGTCGAAAGAAAGACAACTGCGAATTAATTTTTGATTGCGATTGCACTCTTTAATTTCAAAAAGGTGGCTTACAAGAGTATTGCCGAAGGCGACCAGGGGACTGAGGTTACCCAACTGGTTGCCCGATTAAGAGTGCGTACTTTCGCTTGTACGCACCCCATTTTATTCGCATCGGCCGAGAGGCGATCCGGCCGTCGATTGGCCCGGTCCTCTCGGCCACTCACTTCGCGGATGGAGGGGCGAAGCGGCTGCCCCGTCCATCCCTACTTTCGCAGAGCTGAGCGCGTCGCTCAGCTCTATGTTTTTGAAATTACGGAAAATAAGTCGGAATACGGATACATGAAAAACGTAAAGCGTAAAACGGAATCACAAAAGAATTCTAAGATGTAAAAAGTTAATACAATATTTGTTATTAATAAAAAAAAAGAAGTATGTGAAATATTTGGAGAGGGAAAATATAACATTAAAATATATGAAAATAATCGCTTAATAAAAGAATTTAAATGGATATAAAGAACGAAGAGAGAGAATATTTATATACATAATGGAGAAAGTTCGCGTGAATAATATTTGGTAAAAATAAGAGGCTAAATAGATTCCCACACAAAATTATA
>NC_046662.1:130995629-130997144 GCF_010883055.1 Belonocnema kinseyi
CTGATGCTGCTCCGCCGACGCTTTCGGCAATTTCCTCTCCGCCGACGCTTTCGGCAAGTTGGTGCCCGGTCTCCTGACCGGGCGGGTGGCCTGGATGGTCGGTCAATCCCTCGACTGCTGTTTGCACAGGCAATCCGTCTAGGCTGTAGCCGGCGCCTCTGATGCCGCCTGAGCGGCAGAGACCTCGGCTTCAGCGGCGCGCACCCGCCAGTTCCTGGGTGCGGCGTCGGGTTGTTGAGTCTTCAAAATAGGACAGTCCTGGTGAAAATGCCTGCCCGGGCAGTAGTGGCACTGTGGGGGCGGGCGTGGCGCTGTCGGGGGGCTGGCAGGGGCGGCTGGCTGGATGGTTGCCACAGCGGTTCTGGCGGCTGTGGGCTTCTTCGATGTCTCGTCGGCCTCGTCGGACTCCGCTTGTAGAGCCCTCTCCACCAGGTCCTCGAACGATGTGATGGTGGCTGCTCTCAGGACCTTCCTGATGCTCGGCTTCAAGGATTCGAGCAGTAGACCGATGACTTGGTCTTCGTTGGTGGTGGGAAGCATCCGCAGTGCGAGCAGATACTTCTTCTGCAGGAAGACCCCTACGGCTTCCTTCTCCTCCTGCTTTCCGGCGTACAGCTTGATCTGCAGCCGATTGAGCGCCGTTACTCCGGCGAAGTGTTGTCTCAGCAGGGCTTTGAACTTGGCCCAGGGGAGGCCAAGTCCACGGTACACCTAGTACCACTTGGATGCCTTCTCCGTAAGGCATTTGTTGACCATCCTGGTCCAGAGGGATGGTTCTATGGCTGCCTCCGAGAAGTACAGCTCACATTGGTTGAGGAAGGTGTCAGGATCCTCATGGTCCAATCCGGCGAATGTTGGCACCGGAACATCGGGCGTCCTGAAGGCCCTGATGATGGCCCGCCAGTCAGCGGCGTCAGGTGGTGGCGCTGGCAAGGCCACGTTTGCCGGTGCTGGCGGTGGTTTGACGGCCTTCCTGGCCGCAGGTGGTGTGGCGATCCTCTGGATCTGGACAGGATCTGGTTGGCTGCTTGGTCCTGGCACCGGTTCCATGTTCTGTTCTGGCTCGAAGAACAGGGCCCGGGGTGCGCTTCTCGTGTTCCGAGGCAGTGATCTGATTCTGCCTCGCATTGAAGTCGGGGCTGGAACTCATGCAGCTGCCCCGTTGTATGCTGGTGGTGGTGAGTGCGGCCTTTCCAAAGGCCCTGGTGCGTCTGCTGTGTGGGTGTCGTTGAGCGCCACTGAGTCTTGAGGTTGAGACTCAGAAACCGATGTGTTGCGGGTGGCCATCGTCCTCGGTGGCCTGCCAGGTGCACGGCGTTGCGGAGTCGGTGAGCGGATCATGGGCCCGGTTTCGACCTCTGCCGAAACTCAAAGAAGATTTCTCGAGCCCCACGTTGGGCGCCAATTTGATAGAAGCCGGGTTACGTGGGTGGTGGCTGAACCCGACTTGATCTAAAAGTGATGTTGTGGGTTGATAGGTGTTCGGTATGTGAGACGACGTGTCTCACGATACCG
>NC_046662.1:130997244-131010758 GCF_010883055.1 Belonocnema kinseyi
CGGAAGGTTTTCCCAGTCTGGTTTATGTTTAGTAAACACAGACGGGGATTCATTCCTGACAAATTGTTCAGAGTGGTTCTCAATTATGGGGACCGTAACATAAGGAGAGGCTAGTAACTTGAAAATTGTGGGTTTTAATGGAGAGTGTGTTTATAAAGAATACATTGTTACTAAGGCCATAAATAAATAATGGCTCGTCGTACGAGAAAATATAAAGAAAGTGAGAAGTTCAATCATGTAGCAAGAATTAATAAAACAAATTGAAGTCAGTTCTGATAATTGATGGTCATTATTTATATCAATTGTTATGAACAATTTAGCTACAGAAATTATGAACAACAAATTATGTTAAGAATGCTAGATAAAGCTTTCGCAATAATTTGAAGCAACATTATGACACTGGTTCTTCTGGACGATTGTTTATTGATAAATGAAGAGTCTAAACAGTTTCCTCTTAAAAATAACAACTTTTTAACAACAATTTAAGGAGAGAAGTTTTTATTCGATCGGAAGATTTCTTTTTCTTTTTAAGAGATCTATCTTTGATATAGATAATGTATAAGTTTAAAATTTTTCTGAATAATAGATTTCGGGGTAACACTGTGCAAATATGGCAATTTCGTTAAAAAATCATTTCTTGATAACGCTTTACATTGCAAAAGGTTCGTCGTACGGAAAAATGCAAGACGCAAAAACGTTTTATTTTTGTTCAAGAGATTCGTAAACATTGGCCTTTTTTCACCTTTTTAGAAAGAGTAATTTCGGGGACCTATTAGTGTATACGAAAGTGTTAGTGGCTACCGGAGCATAAGTAATAAAACATACTCTATACATACAGGGTTGGCCATATTCGACGAAAAGATTTGGCAACACATCTTACTTTTGACAGAGATGACAGATCGAGTAATGACATAGCGCGTTTGAAGCATCAATCTAAGGAGATTTTTGCCATGGAGCAGTACACTCCACGCGAACGCTCTCAGATTGTTGAAATTTACATTCAATAAAACAAGTCAATTGTGGAAACTCAACGTGCATGGAATGTTCAGAACACTGGCCCGTACGAATGCGATATTTTCATCCGATCGCCTCGGTCGCTTGTTATTTGGACGCTTGGGATTAGTAAGTGCCTCACCCGACAAAAATCTTTCATACAAACGATGCAATGTAGTCGCTTCAAACGCGCTACGTCATTACTCGATCTGACATCTGTCAAAAGTTACAGTGTTGCCAAATCCTTTCGTCGAATATGACCAGCCCTGTATTTCAGACCTCACTAAAGTTTGCAACGCTAACAAAAAACGAATTTACACAAAATTTATTTTGCGCGAGACCTAAAATTTAAAAGTTCTAAATGGATCTATTTGATAATCGAAGGTACCCGCAAAACTTTTATCCCCCTAGCACATTCGGAACCAGCTAAAAATTTATTTTTTAATAAATAGTTTAATTTTGAAGAAAAAAAATATTAATTTGAAAGAATTTGATTGACTTTTTCATCTATCTTTTCTCCAATTATTATTTCTTATCTCCAATCAGCCGGAAAGGGAGGTCGTTTTGAAGTCTGGTTTTGTAATTGTGAATCTTTTCCATGCTCATTTAGGATAGAATTATTCATCAAAAAATATATTTCTGTTCAGTCTTAAATGAAAAGGAATAACATTTCGAACCGAAGAGATGAAATTTGAACTGGCTAAATTTATAAATCACTTAAAAATATAATTTAAGAAAAAAAACAGTTTTCAACTAGAGATGAATTTTTGAAAAAAGTATAAGTATTTAACAAAATATATAAATAGATTAATTACAGATCGTATATAAAACAAAAATTTAAAAGTAAAGTTCAAGTAAAGCGTAAATATTTTTCTGGGTTCGCCCCTGATTCTGCTATATGATCGCCCCGAACAAAGAGACTCTTCTCCTCCTTATAATTCAGCCTATGGATCTGGGGAACGGCTTGAAAACCGAATAACGTATCTATGATACGAGTAGACGCTCGCTAGTGATGAATTCGACATGATTTCTGCCTGCAGTTCGGTCGGCGAGCTTCGCCGCGTTCGCGCGTTCACGAAAAAGCTCGCATCTGGCAACCTCGAGTTTCCTGGTGGTCTCTCGGCCAATCAGTCTTCGTTCTCGTGAAGCTGGCGAAGTTCGCATCGAGCGCCCTCGCTCGTAACGCTGAGAAAATATCAACAGGACAAGAGATGGCAAGGAGCGCATTTTACGCTCTTCACGCATGTCGCTCTCAGTCCCTGAAAAAAAGGATCCTACTCCATATTCACTCCATTGGGGAATCGAACCACAAAACTTCTGATTTCCGGTCAGGTGCTTTTCCAATTAAGCTATTAGAGGGATCAGAATAAGAACTCTTAATTCAAGAAAATAAAGCCAATTTTTAGCTAGGAGTTAATAATACAAGTAATTATTTTTTAATTTATCTGCTATAACATCAGAGATTGTACCTTACCGACAGTAGATCAACCCTCCAAAACATGAAAGCAGAAAAACTACATAATATCGATCAAGTTAAAAATCTTCAATAAAAAAAATGCTTAACGTTTTAATAAGACTAAATGGGAAATAATATTTTCAAATTAAAATTATTTCTTGAAAACAGGGATCCTACTCCATCTTCACTCCATTGGGAATCGAAATCCATTGGGAATCATGGTTTGGAGGGTTGATCTACTGTCGGTAAGGCACCATCTCTGATGATATAGCAGATAAATTAAAAAATAATTACTTGTATTATTAGCACCTAGCGAAAAATTGGCGTTATTTTCTTGAATTAAGAGTATGCCACTTGTTTCTTAGCCATATTTTTATTATGAAATTATCAAAAAACGTGATGACATCCACTAGTTAATTGTTCTAATATATCACTTCGGTCATGGTTTGAAAATTATTAAGAAATAGTAGTATCACCGGAAAATGTATGCAAACTTGTTTCTTAGCCATTTTTTTAATAGTAAAATTATCAAAGAACGTGATGACATCCACTAGTTAATTGTTCTAATATATCACTTCGGTCATAGTTTGAAAATTATTAAGAAATAGTAGTATCACCGGAAAATGTATGCAACTTGTTTCTTAGCTATTTTTTTATAGTAAAATTATCAAAAAACGTGATGGCATCCACTAGTTAATTGTTCTAAATTATGACATTACGGTCATATTTTAAAAATTATTAACAAACAGTTGTATCACTGCAAAATGCATGCCACTTGTTTCTGAGCCATATTTTTATCATGAAATTATCAAAAAACGTGATGACATCCACTAGTTAATTGTTCTAATATATCACCTCGGTCATAGTTTGAAAATGATTAAGAAATAGTAGTATCACCGGAAAATGTATGCAACTTGTTTCTTAGCTATTTTTTTATAGTAAAATGATCAAAAAACGTGATGACATCCACTAGTTAATTGTTGTAAATTATGACATTACGGTCATATTTTGAAAATTATTAACAAACAGTAGTATCACTGCAAAATGCATGCCACTTGTTTCTTAGCCACATTTTTATTATGAAATTATCAAAAAACGCGATGACATCCACGAGTTAATTGTTCTAAATTATCACATTACGGTCATATTTTAAAAATTATTAACAAACAGTTGTATCACTTCAAAATGCATGCCACTTGTTTCTTAGCCACATTTTTATTATTTGAAAATAAACATTTGAAAATTATTAAAAAGTAGTAGTATTACCGGAAAATGTATATGCCACTTGTTTCTTAGCCATATTTTTATTATGAAAATATCAAAAAACGTGATGGCATCCACTAGTTAATTGTTCTAAATTATAACATTTCGGCCATATTTTGAAAATTATTAACAAACAGTAGTATCACTGCAAAATGCATGCCACTTGTTTCTTAGCCACATTTTTATTATGAAATTATCTAAAAACGTGAAGGCATCCGCTAGATAATTGTTCTAATATATCACTTTGGTCATGGTTTGAAAATTATTAACAAATAGTATTATCACCGGAAAATATATGCCACTTGTTTCTTAGCTTTTTTTTATTGTAAAACCTTAAAAAAACGTGATGGCATCCACTAGTTAATTGCTCTGATATATCACTTCGGTCATAGTTTGAAAATTATTAACAAATAGTAGTATCACCGCAAAATGTATGCCACTTGTTTCTTATCTATTTTTTTATTGTAAAACCATCAAAAAACGTGATGGCATCCACTAGTTAATTATTCTAAATTATGAGATTTCGGCCATATTTTAAAAATTATTAACAAATAGTAGTATCACTGCAAACTGCATTCCACTTGTGTATTAGCTATTTTTTTATTGTAAAACCACAAAAAAACGTGATATCACCTACTAGTTAATTGTTTTAAATTATGACATAACGGTCATATTTTGAGAATTATTGACAAATAGTAGTATCAGTGCAAAATGTACGCCACTTGTTTCTTAGCCATATTTTTATTATGAAATTATCAAAAAACGTGATGGCATCCACTAGTTAATTGTTCTAAATTATGACATTTCGACCACATTTTGAAAATTATTAACAAACATGATGGCATCCACTAGTTAATTGTTGTAAAATACTCCTAATTTTTAACCTTTGACAATGGCAGCCACTAATTTAAAACCGAATAAAATGTCTGCCGTTAAGTATCTGAATAGTATTGAATAATGTTTACTTATACATCGAGCGGCATCCACTAGTTAATTGTTCTAAATTATGACTTTTCGATCATATTTGAAAAATTAATAACAAATGTAGTATCACCGGAAAATGTATGCCACTAATTTTTTTAACATTTACTACGGCTACAAAATCTAAACTCTCTGTGGCATACACTAGTTAACTGTTTTTTTCCCTACATTTTTATTAACTTTTAACCCTTACTATTACTTGTATTTGGATGCCATGTTGTTTGTTATATAAAAGTAGTACACAAAGAATGCTTTAAAGTACACGGCATACACCAGTTAATTGTTCTAATTTTTTAAAAATTTCAACATTTTAAACTTTCAAAATGGCGGGTAGTATCACGTGTGGCCCTTGGAAAATAGGCTTATTGTACTTGTTTTGCATATATAAAACGATGGTGAAAACGGCAACCACTAGTTAAAACGACCACCAAATATGTCATTAGTTCCCGCCGAAGTCAGTATAATGGAGATATAGGCTCTACTACGAAGAGTGGTTTTGGTTATTTGACTGAATTTTTTATATGTTACGCGTCTCGGCCTCCTGAACAAATGTCTCAATGGGTACAAAGCCAAAAACTCAAAGGGTTCCAAGATAAGGCCCACTGAAGTCAGTGCGATGACTTGACGTGAGAACTTAGAATGTGTGGAACGTGAGAACTTGGAAATCTAAAAAAAGAAAAAACAGAATACTGAAGAACTTTAAAACTATAACAACTGACGGACTGACGATGACAAAGGAGTTTAAGTAACTCTTTAAGCAACCTCTGCGTGGTAATCTATGGGTAATGCTAATGCAAGCGGCACTGACTTCGGCGGGCCTTATCTTGAAACCCTTTGAGTTTTTGGCTTTGTGCCCATTGAGACATTTGCTCAGGACGCCGAGGCGCGTAACATATCAAACATTTAGTCAAATAACAGAAACCACTCTTCCGAGTAGGGAAAATGACCGACTAAACTTGTAGAGCATATACCCCCATTATACTGACTTCGGCGGGCATTATCTTGGGACCCTTTGAGTTTTGGACTTTGTGCCCACTGAGATATTTATTCCAAATGACGAGACACGTAACATATGAAAAATTCAGCCAAATTAACGGAAACCACTCTTTCCATGGGCGTGTTACGGGGTCCTTTAATCTTCGCTCATCTAAAAAATTATAACTTAAACACAAGTTCTATTTTATTAGCATGTTGGACTTCATTGTGGCATCGCCGCATAATTTTTTATTAAAAAAAAGCAATAGATATTTTAATTTGCAATAAAGCCTGACAACTTTTCTGCAATAGCAGTTTTCGATTTTTTTATCTTGTCTTTTTTCAAGATGCCATCTTTAAAATTTATACTTTCAACGTGGGTATTCTTTAATTGCAATTTAAACAAATTAAAAGTTGGCCCTCTCAACTTAAAATCCCGCAAAAAAAGAAATATCATCTTAGCAGATCTTAGTATCAAGAAAAATTATAAAAATTTGATACGTGTTTGAGAAAAAAAAAGATATATTACGAAAGAAAAGTTCCTAAAATCTCTGTTTATATAGTTCATAATCCGGAGACAGCAGCAGAGACCTAAAATTAGAATAAACATTATTTATATAGTATCAGTAAACACTGACAACTTATAAAACAGAAATATTTGGAAGAGAAAATATCGGCAGGTCGGAAAGAAAATAGCAACATAACCTGCAAACTGTCAAAATTGCGTGAGCGGTTTTAACTCATTCTTACACAATTCGCACTTTTCTCTTCTGCAATTGTAATTATACTGTGACATTTAATTTGCCTTGTATCACTTGAAACACGATTAAACTATTTTATGCAAAGAAAATCAAAACCCTACAAAAGCCGACATTTTTTCTGCAGGCCACACACGTCGGATCCGGCCCGCCTCATCTGTTCACTTTCGACAAGAACGGCATCGACGTATAGATGTGTAAATGTAAAGGGAAGAATCTCGCGCTTGATTCAAAATGGATAAGCAGGAGGATAGGAAAGAGTTTTACGGTGGTTTAAAAGTGCAACAATTGAAAGAGATTTTGAAAAGTAAAGGAGCAAAAGTTGGTGGAAGAAAAGCAGAATTGGTTGACAGGTAAAAATAGATTTGTAGGTTATTTTATGTGCTGACTTTATCACAAGTCTTTTAGCCACTTTTTTTTCATAGCTTCATTCAAAGGAAATTTGAATTTTACCTTGCTCTTTCAAGAAATTACACTGCATTTCATTCTGTTTATCGCACTTGAACTATTAAAAAAACGACGAAAACTGCGTCGGACGAACTTCGACTTTGATGGTTATGTTCTCCGTTCTGTTGATCACACAGAGGGGCTCACGAACACGTAACACAACCATCAATTTGCCGGTGTATGTGTGAACAGAACTGACGTGCCCAGGCGCCACCTACCTCTAGCTTGACAGTGAAAGAACCTCATTGGATTATAAGGTAAAACAATAGAACGATCTAAGTTCAGATCACTGTTTAAGTTGTCGTTAATATTCTGGCTAGATATAAGAATTTTACTAACTATTCGTTCTATTAACTCGCTAACACGTTTTTCAGGGAAACCATTAGTTTTAAGTTTGTGAGAAACAATTTCTAAATTTGTATGGTGGTAAGAGACGTGGGGAAGTTTAATAGCTCTGTCGACTAAATTGTTGATAATACTAGTTTTATAAGGAGGATATGTGATAGAATGAAAATTTGAGTATCTGCCAGATCAAGTAGGTTTACGGAACCAGTTAGTGTAAATTTTACCATTAATGTTGGATGGTTGTACATCTAGGAAGGAAATACTTTTTTCATGCTCATATTCAATAGTGAATTATAATCTGTAATGGTAGTTATTAAATAATTTTTTTAATGTTTCAATTTGATTGTGGGGTAGACAAGAAAGAATGTCGTCGACATATCCATAGACAAAAAGTGGAGAAAAATTCTGGTTTTGAGAAAGAATATTGTGTTTTAAGGATTCCATTACTAAATCAGATACTGCGGCAGAGATGGGAGAACCCATAGGTACACCAGATGTCTGTTTATAGAATTTTCCTTGAAAAGTGCAATAAGCATTCCCCAAACAGAATGTGAACAATTGTATACAAAATTCGTAAGGTAATTTAGTATGATGTTTGATTAAGTTCCATTTGTTTTTTGCGGCATCAAGAACGAGATCGTGTGAAATGTTAGTGAAAAGTGATTTTACGTCAAGACTGAAAAAATCATATCTATTAAGAACCGTAAATTTATTAACCTTTTCCACAAAGTTCCAGCTATCTTTAACATGTGGAGAAGTATTACCTAAAACCGCTTTAATAGAATTTGCTAGATATTTTGAGATGTAGTATAAAGGCGATCCTATAAATGATATTACTGGACGTAATGGACAATCCACTTTATGGATCTTTGGAAGTCCATAGTATTTCCGAGAAAAACCAGTAGTACATGTCATGATTCAATTATTTTGTTAAGTTCCAATTTATTTACCTAGTAGGATCTCTATTGAGTAATTTATATGTAGATGTGTCATTCAACAGAGATAAGGATTTATTAGTATATTCTGCATTATCCAAAAGAACGGTTATATTACCTTTATCAGCTATAGTAACAATGATGATTTTGTGTTTAGATAAGAATTCTTTACTTTCGATGGCCAATTGTGTAAAATGAGATTTAAAATTAATATGATATTCATTTGTAAGGAAACATTGTAAATTGAAAGCTAATTCAGATCTAAATTCATTCCTATTATTATCATATATAAGATGTATATAAACCTCAGTGTTACACAAGGTATCTTTTACAAATGAGTTCTTGTTGTTATATGGTAAACAAAAGTTTTTTCCGAGACTAAGGTAATATTCCACGTTGTTCGGTAACCCAGTTTTTGTTTTGTTGATAATACAAGAGGAATTGATAACATACTTAATCTGACCATAGTAGCGAAATTTTAGCCATCCTAGTTTTTTGATAGAGGCAGAGATGAGTACCTTGTCCAAATTAGAGAAGCTTTGTAGTTGAGAGTTAAAAAAGGCTGTGCATTCGTTTGTAAATTTTTGTTCTATTTCATTTATAATTAAACTTTTATCTAAATCAAATTCTTTCTGTATTTTATTAATGCTTCTGTTAATATCTTTGATACTAAGATTTAAGATGTTGACGTGACTTTTTAAAATTGTTTTGTTGAATTCTTTTGTACTTTCTAAGTTATTGAATTGAAATTGTCTATAACCTTGATTAAGAATGTTTGCAGAAATATACCCCTCATTTTTACATTTTAACAAAAATCTAAGTTGGGTTTTAAGTTTTTCTAACCTTATTCCATTCTTCGTCCAGGTCTTCATACGTTTTACAATTAGATTTCCATCAGGTAGACCCGTTCGGATGATATGAAAAAGTCCCATTGCGTAGAGGAATTAGTTAGTATGCCGAATCGTGTAGAAAGATATATAATGTTAAGTTGTTGACCAGGGTGTAATAATATTCTTGTAGATGGAAGTCAAAATTTCAGTCAATTACTGGTCAGTTTATTGAAATTATGTCTGAGAGATTCTCAGTACATATATGGTAGACGTTTCGACTGTACGTCGACAGTCCTCATCAGTATAAAATACTTCTTTCTACGAAATTTTGCACCTGTGTGATTATATTACCTACTTTGTAAACGTAAAAACTTAAAAAAAACAGACATGGTGACAATTCTTAAAAAATTATGTACGAAATAGTCAAAAAAGAAAATTACAAATTGGAGTAGTAATACAAATAAATGAGTGTCGCGATAATTAAACTAGAAATAAAAATTATATGTATTCTATTATTATTATTATTACCTGTATGTTAAATTTAATTTGTTAGTTACTGAAACGACTCCGTCTGCTGGACGGACTTAAATAAAGATTGAGATTATTGTTAACATTGGAAAAACACACACTCATCACATGCCGTCCAGCAGTCGAAATGATTACGACACGGAATTTAAGTGGCTGTAGGTTGATTCACATTGACATGGTGGTTAATTACGTGGTTAAGTACGTATTATGATGACAAAGGTGCAAAATTTCGTAGAAAGAAGTATTTTATACTGATGAGGACTGTCCACGTACAGTCGAAACGTCTACCATATATGTACTGAGAATCTTTCAGGCATAATTTCAATAAACTGACCAGTAATTGACTGAAATTTTGACTTCCATCTACAAGAATATTATTACACCCTGGTTAACAACTTAACATCTTATATAACAAACTATCTTTTACCTCAATGAATAAGGCCATAAGCCACAAATTTTTGATTTATAGAAAAAAGGAACTGATTTTAGATTTCAATATTTATAAAGCTCAAATAAGTCATCTCTTTATTAAAATGTTTATCATTTTCCCTTATACATCTAGGTGGATATATTTAAAATATAATTTTACGATACATACCTACATGAGAATTAATACGAAATTTTTTAGATTACACAGTAGATGGAATATTGTTGCCAAAATTTGCTTATAATTATTAATAACTTCACGTTTTTTCACGCGTGCTTAGATAAACAAGTTGAGAAACTAATACTGCCCACCTGGATGAATCAAATCATAAGCCAAAAATATTTTATTTTATAGAGTTCATGATATTCTCCCTCTATCTAAAACTAAAAATTGTGCATTTTTAAGAAGATTAATCAAAGTGAGGAAAACTTTTTATCGTTAATTGAAATTATTTTTAAAAGGAAACTCTTACCGAACTTAAAAAAAATCGGATTAAAGTTGTTTATTTCACAAAGCTAAATTATCAATCAACTGGAATAGTTATATTTATTTAGACTTTTAATTTATGTTTCTGGATTTAAGAAAAGTTGGAATCTTTATGCATCAGCTCTGGATAATCAGAATATAAACTTGTATATATATAAGTCGGGAGCAAAAACAGAAAAATAAACAATTTTAATATGAAATATTTTGTTCAAAAGTTCGTTATGAGTGAACTTCCAAAAATAATAACAATTATGGATAAGAATTTCCTTGATATTTAATCAATCATGTTTCAAAATGCTTGACAAACGTAATATACTTTTACGTAGGAACTTGACATGTATGCGTTCGTATTGTGTACCTGTAAAAACAGAATGCTGAGGGATAAATGGATTGTTCAGTGAGTGAATGTCATTTTGGATCAAATAAAAAGTATAGAAGTGGAAATAAAGTAAGGAAAAGTGTCTTAAATAAATGAAAGGGGTTCAACAATATAGAATAAGAGTATAAGTCAGGAAAATAGGAAAATGAGGTTAGTTTTGAAAACTGACAGTCTGATAGTAAGAGTGTTACTGCATAGGGGAGGGTGCTGTAAGAGAGATAAGTATAGAAAGAGTGAACGGGGGAGTCACATTAACAGTGCATTTTGAAAAAAAATAATTTTAAAAGCAAACAATTAAATCACTCTCGAAGGGTATCAGCATAGAGTCGCCTCCTGCAGAGCAAGTAACGAATTGAATGGCAAATCAGGGGGATAACTCGGGATATAGAGGAAAGCGGAAATTTGGATAAGTTACTTGCTAATGATTCAGATACTGATTTAAAGTTTTTCACGCCCAAACAAGAAAACGAAATCTGGTACCAAAGAGGGGGAGAGGTAGCCCGCCGTGAAACAAACTCAGTTGGAATAACTCAAGAGGTTCAAGAGTCAGGACGCAAAGTAAAAATGATCTAAAGGCGATATCGGCGCTGAGCAAGAGAAAAAGGGACCTGAATGAAAGTTAAGATAGATTTTTTAGTAAAACTCCGTTTAAGAAAAACAATAAAATTATGAGATTTCCAGTAGATAAAGATAGAAATATCTAAGAAAATGGAACCGCGGAGCCGATAGAGGTAATATTAATGCGAAACAGAGACGAGCGACAAAACAGTAAAGGAGAGGAAGGCAAATAAATGGAAGTAGGGTCGCTAGAAATGCTAAATACGGAAACCAGAACTTTCGCTGGGGAAATAAGAGACATAAAAGAAGGGCAAAAGAGTTAACAGGGCTGAAGGGAAGGACAGAAAACCTAGAGAAGGAAGTGAATAAGCTGAGACAAGAGAGAGAAAGATTAATAGGCAAAACATTGAGGCACTAGAAAAGCAAGTAAAAGAAGGGAAAAACAAAAGGACAAAGAGGGACGAGAAGGGGGAGATTTTGAAAAAAATACAAAGAAAGTGAATGGGGTAGAAAGGGAGATAGGAAGCAGGGTGATCTGGGAAAGAAGAAGAAATAATCTGACAATAGTAGGGCTACAAACTACAGTAGGAAATAAAATGGCAGCGGTGTTGCAGATACTCGATAAAGAGTTAGGGGTAAGTGGAAAGAAAAACAAAGTCAGAAGACAGGGTACAACCAAAAAAGGAAGAATAGTAGTGGAAATGAAATCATGGGAAGCAAAGCAGGATGTGATGAAAAACAAACATAAATTAGGTAAGAAAAAAGTGTATATTGATCATAATCATACATTCAAATTAAGGGAGACTCGGTGGAAAATAAAGCAGGTAGCAAAATAAGGGAAGAAAGAATGTAAGACAGAGTAGGATACCAAAAAATCTGCGTAGAACGGGAATGGCAAAATTGGAATGAGGACAAAAAGATGAGAGAAGAATGAATGAGATTTTTTAAAGGAGAAAATGAGTTGAGGCATAGAAAAGAAGAGAAGAAAGTAAAGGAAAGATTAGGAGAAGAAACAGGAATAAGGAAAGGACATAAATAATAGCGGAAGTGTTTAATTTGATTTAAAATTTAGGATATTCAAATGAGATATAAATCGAACTTAAATCCTTTTTTTAACGTCCAATAATCAAGTTAATGAGAATAATTCATAAAAATAAAATCAAGAATCTAACGACCACATTTTTAAAATTCATAACTTATAATTTAATTTAAAAAAAATTTATTTTTGATTATTTTATTATTATTTTTTAATTTTATTATACAGGGTCATCAAAAAGCATCGAACCCCCCCCCCAGCCCCATATCAGCGAAAATATGCGTTTTTGTGAGAAATGTTTCAGACGAAAGTTCTAGGGTTTTGGAGGAGGATCTGAATCGTGACCTTGGCTTTGACCTTCAAGGTTATTTCAAGGTAAACTTCATTTTTTAAATGGAAACCCCTACTTTTGACACCGCCAATCGAAAGAACGCAAAATTTTACGTTTAGATATGCATCAAGGTCATGTGACCCGATGATCTTCGAGGTTATTCCAGGGTCGTATAAACTCAAACAAGGTCTAGACGGCTGATTGGCAGATTTCCAAACTGTGCATGGATAGCAATTTGAACATTTGCTGTAAAGTGGTCACATACGATCTTTTTTTTGCAATGTGACCTACTTTGAATCTCGCCTTAGCTGGGCAGATCCACATACGAACTTTTGTTTGTGGTCTGATGAGAACATCTCGCCTTAGCTGGCCGGATCCAGATAGAGCTTTTTTGGGGATTGACGAGACCCTCAATGGAGTTCGCCTCTGCGGGCCGGATCCACATAGGGTTTTTTTGTGGACTGATGAGACCTACGATGGATCTCACCTTAGTCGACTGGATCTGGATACAATGTTTAATTTTTTTTTTAACGCATGTTTTCGCTGATCGGCCATCTAGAACTTGTTTGAGTTTACACGACTCTGGAATGACCCCGAATGTCATCGGGTCACATGACCTTGATGAATATCTGGGTTTTATGAATATAGGGGTTTCAATTTAAAAAATAAAAGTTGACCTTGAAATAACCTTGAACTTCAACGTCAAAGTAAGCTTCAAGGCCACCATTCAGATCCTCGTCCAAACCCCTGAAATCGCATATTTTCGCTGATAGGGGGGGGGGGGGG
>NC_046662.1:131010770-131031193 GCF_010883055.1 Belonocnema kinseyi
TCCGATACTCTTTGATGACCCTCTATATATTTTTTTGCCTTGATAAGGGTGCTGTATGAGTGCCGAAACGTTGGTGATTATTTTTTACAAATGTTTCTTATTGAGATTTGATAATGGTAGGAATAAAAGGACGAAATAAATAAAAAAGAGAAGGAAGGGGATTTGTTTGGTTGCCTTCTCATTCGTCTTTCCTTCTTTTTACATAGGAAAAGAAAAAAGTAGGGCAAGCGGATGAATTATGCGGGAGTCAGGACCAATCTAGAAGAAAGGGAATTGTTAAAAGGAGTAACGAGTGGCGCACAAGAAAGGAAGGTTGAAATAAAAGGAAAATGGCGTAGAATTGTGACAATATACAATAGGAAAGGAATGAAAGAAGTTAAGAAAAACAGAAAAGTTGGATAACGAGAGGAAAGAAGAAATACTAATAATAGGGGGGGGGGGGGTATATTTATGCTAGAATATTGAGGAAATGTAATATGTACTTCGATGGGGTGTAGGGGAAGAGAGACTCGAATGACCAGTTGATAAATAGCGAGTGAAGGCAACTTCTAACCATGGTAGAAGACAATGGGTGGTACATACTTAGTAGTAATAAGAAAGTGGACAAAGAGTCTGTAAAAAAAAATGAAAGTAGAAGCCAGGGTAGAATCAGATCGCTACTTATTGGAGGTTGGTCTGAAAAGCAAAATAAGGAAGGTATTAAGAAATAATACGAGATAATTAATCGAGAAACAAGTGTGGACTGAAGAAGCAAAGAAGGATTATACAGAAAAAACAGAAAAGTTAGAGTTTGAGAAGATAGCGTTGAGTGAAGTATGGGACGAGTTAAAAAAAGGTCAAGAAGACTAGAGTTACAAAGAAATTTATGAATAGATCAGAAAAAGATAAAAATTGGCCAAACATTTGGTTGGACAAAGATGGAAGGCATGGAAGTTTATTAATAAAATGAGAAGGAAAAAAGGGGGAATAGGGGATAAGATTAGCATGGATGAATGGGGGATGTTTTATAAAGAAGTTTTTTTATGGCACGAGTAAAAAAAGGACTGAAAGTAGGCAGAGAAGTAAATTAAAAGATAAAAAGGAGTTAGAAGATAAAGAGATAGAAGCGCAAATTAAAAGATTAAAAGAAGGGCAGAGCAGGAGGTAGTGACGGGATAGGCATAGAGGTCTGGATGCACAGTAGCGGGGATGCCAGAAGGAAGTTAAAAGCAGTAGCGAAAATAGTATACCTACAACTGGCTCAGGTCCACTACATTTTTTTTGCTGTTAGTTTTACTAGCGTGTCCGATATCTCATTGCTCTTGATTCCGCGGCGTCCAGGGATCTAAAGCAGAGTGACGCAGCTGTCTGTCGCTAGCTTATTTAGTGCCTCAAGGCACTCCCAAACTATTATCGACGTGGTCGTTGTTCCATTTAAGGCCATAATAGAAGTCCTGCTGCCTAAGCAGATATGAATATTTCTTTCATTGCCATACTGCCTTGGCTTGTATGTGCACTGGAGCATGGCCATCATCTCAGATTTTAGAACTGTGCCGTAGGACCCCATTGCAAAGGTGAAGCCTATTCCATTCCTTCTAAGATATACACCGGCACTTACGTTTTCCTTGTTCCTGGAGCAATCTGTAAACCAGTTGTCTCCAACACTGGACAAGTGTGCCTTACCGTTAAGCCATTCCTCTTTCGTGGATAGTCTAACTCGATACTTCTTGTCGAAGAGATAGCGACTAGTGGACATTTTGTCCCTGAGGATGCTCAGTGTCGGCCTCTTCGCTATGTATATTGGTATCCGCACTACTTTTAATGTACTGCTATCGTTTACCATCTGTAATCTCCAGGCCACTTTCGCAGCTACGGCCTTGATGGTGAGATGGAGGGCCTCCAAACCTATTAGTACCCCCAAAGCTATCATGGGTGTCGACTTCGAGGCACCAGTGATGCCTCTCAGAATCATTCCCCTGATCCTTTTCAGTCGAGACTTCACAGTAGACAGTTCGACCCTGCTCCACCAGCCCACTGCTGCATTGGTCAGTCTGAGTCGCAGGATCGCTGTGTAGATCTACATAAAGGACCCCGCACTAAATGTATGGAAAATGGCTTTCTGTGGATTTAGCTGAAACTTTGTAATTTTTAAGGATATAAGTGCCAGATGAAATATCTGAAAAAAATCCAAAAAATGGACAGTTTTAGCGCTATGCGGCGCTAAGCGCTCAAGATCAGTAAATAAAACTAATTAAAACAGATTTTGTTACAAAAGCGATGTCAACGTAGAAATCACGGTTCAGATCGTGGTCTGTCATATTTTCGCTTACACCGTTGACTCATAAAGCGCGCTTCTCAAAACGATCAAACGCTAAGCGCCCAAGATTTCAACTTGAATAATTAATCACTTCTTTAAAGGCAGAAATGGTACCCAAAGTAACATTAGTAACTAGTGCGCACATACCGATAATAACTTTCTATCCTTCGCAAGAGGGTTGAACGCTAAGCGCTCAAGATCAGTGAATAAAACCAATCCTAGTAACTTTAGTGACAAAAGCGATGTCACTATAAGAATCTCGCATCAGAAAGTAGTCAGTAATATGTTTAGCCAAACCAATGACAATATTAGTCAATTCCGTTGACGTTCAAGACAAGCTGCAAAGAGAAGAAGATGAGGAGTTTCAACTAGATAGGCGACTTACTGAACCTGGTTTAATCAGAGTACGAGTATTTTCTCGTTTCCGAAATGCGACAGGGTACCAGCTGTGGATAGCGTTCAATGAGATCGATGACATAGGACCAGACAATAACGAAACGCTTCTCGGTTGTTACTGCACATGTAAGTCAGGGGCCAGAACTCTTGGCACTTGCGCACATACTGCAAGCGTTTTATGGTTCCTGGGTTATGCACGTCACCAGCAACACGTAAAGTATCCTCAAACTTCCTTGCTATAAAGGATTCTAGACGCTGAGAATAGAGGTGAACAAGCGAACCCGAATCAAGAGCCAGAAATAGTTTAATATTTCGCAAAAGCTACTGGGATTGGTTCTATTGCCTCATCATGGGTGCTTAGCGTTCGGCCCTCTTGCGAAGGGTACACTGTTATTATCGGAATGTGCGCACTAGTTACTAATTTTACTTTGGGTACCATTTCTGCCTTTAGAGAAGTGATTAATTAGTCAAGTTAAAATCTTGGTCGCTTAGCATTTGATCGTTTTGAGATGCGCGCTATATGAGTCAACGGTGTAGGCGAAAATATGACAGACCGCGATCTGAACCGTGATTTATATGTTGACATCGCTTTTGTAACAAAATCTATTGTAATTTGTTCTATTCACTGATCATGAGCGCTTAGCGTTCGGCACTCTTGAGAACAGTACAATGTAATTATCGGAATGTACGCAATAGTTACTAATGTTGCTTTGGGTACCATTTCTGCCTTTAAGAAAGTGATGAATTAGTCAAGTTAAAATCTTGGGCGCTTAGCGTTTGATCGTTTTGAGAAGCGCGCTATATGAGTCAACGGTGCAGGCAAAAATAGGACAAACGAAGATCTGAACCGTGATTTCTATGTTGACATCGCTTTTGTACCAAAATCTGTTGTAATTCGTTTTATTCACTGATCTTGAGCGCTTAGCACCGCATAGCGCTAAAACTGTCCATTTTCCCATACATTTAGTGCGGGGTCCTTTCTGAACTGTCACTATGTTTAAAAAATGTCGTTAGTGAGTGTCAACCTCTGCCAATGATAATAATTCTTGTAGGTCTCACAAAAGATATAATCATATTTAATTGCTTTGTTTCAGATGATCTTTGTTTCGATATCGAGTTCAGTGCAATCGAATACCTGCCATAATCAATATGAATGAAATCAAAGAAATAATATGGCGACGCGAGACATTGATCGCGACTTTCATAAAATTCTCTTTTTAAATCACACAAGTATTCGGATATACTTAATTTTCCAATATAGAAACGGAGCCAAGTGATGCTTCTACAAGTCCAGCTTAGGCCAAATTATATTTCATAAACAGCTTGCACATTTTTCTACAATACAAAAGTAAGAGAAATGTATATAAAACATAATAAAATGGTTATGAAATTTGTCTATTCCTAGGTTTTTTGGAAAAATCTTTATACGACCGTTTATTTTCAATAGAGAATAAATAACACTTAGAACACAAAAAATAATTCGCAAATCGAAGTTAATTTGATTAATTTGTTGAAAAATATTTCTTTTGTGATTCATCTATATTTAATTATATTTATTTTTATTTTTTATTATATTTATACATTTATTTATTTCCGTTTATTTATATTTATAGTCCGTTCATTTTTCTTTCTAATATATTGATTTTTATGAACGAAAGATATACCAAAAGAGTTTAAATGTTGTTAATTGTTGGTTGGGTTGAAAAACATTACGCATTATGTACTATAGTACTAAAGAAAATAGAAGGAAATTTCATAACCCGAGGCATACACAAAATCTTCCACTCAATTTTAAATGGGTTCATTAATAATAGTAAAAAAAGGAAAATTAAACATTAGCGTGAAATGGGTTCAAATCCAGGAAACGAAAATCATTTCTGGTAGAAAATCATTACTTCAGCCTGGTAGATATCTTAATTTTAATTCCCATCATTTGTATTTCCAAAAGTTCGGCCTAATAAAAGGTTTAATCGATAGATGCATGAAATTGAGTGAAAGTAGCTTCAGGAAAGAAAATTTGGATCAAATTAAAATCACTTTAGTTCAAAGTACTTATCTGCTTCCTTTGATAAATAGTATTATTCAAGAGCAAACTCATGAAATCTACAATGGTTCTAGCAAGAAAAATAACTGGGTTGACACGTATAAAAAATCGAATTAAAAGTTACGTTACCGCATGTTCAACAACTCTCTGAAAGGTTGCAAATATCGTTAAAAAAATTCAACATAAATGTTTATTTCAGTCATCAAAACTATCTTGAAAAATTTTTACGTAATCTCTCACAACTGTTTTTACCCATTTTCAGCGTTAATACTGTCTACAACAGCAGCCCTACCGTTTTTAACTTCTTAATTTTATCTCCAAACTCAGTGACACAGACTTTCTGAATGAGTTTTCTAGTGCATCGTGTTCTACAAAGCAGTTGTAGTGTCCTATACCTTCATCTGCCAATAGTTTCTAAAGAGTATCTTAAAGCGTCTAGTATTTCGTCTGCATCATATAGCATTTTCCCTTGCTGTTTCTGGTGCTGATAAACTGTGTACTTGTATTTCGCTGCTTCAATTTTTGAAACAGTTTTTTGCTTCCTTCGAAATCGTTTTGATTTTCTTCTGCCGTCGCATCCTCGAAACCCCTTCTCTGAGATATGTAGTACATATGTACTTAGTTTTGCACCATAAGTTAAATGAAAAGTGCAATATAAATTTTTCCTAATTGAAATTTTATATTTTTCTTTACCGGGCTTTGAAATGTCTGAAGTCGCTTACACTAGCTCATGCGCAAGCAGTCGAGATAATGCAGGTTGTAGGTTAAATTACGTTGACGTTGGAGTTTTTTAAATTGGTTTTGTGGAATAATAATGGAATATATATTTATGAAGTTATTACACTAAATCTCTATTCTTAACATTATTGAGGTAAGTGAAAACATTTTGTCGAACTCATTTTTTATAGTAGCAATTAAAACAACCCACATTTATTAGAACTTTTCGCCCGAAGAACTGTAAATAAAAACATTATTATAGCGATAAGAATTTCTTAAAAATAGCATGCAATTAGCTTTAGTACATAGTATAATATTTATTTAAAACTTTGGGGTCAATTTTCCAGGTCAAATAGTGGTAAGACCGTTGCCTTAAATGAAAACACCTACTATTGACTGCGAATTTGAAAAGAGCTTAAAATCTCACTTCAAAAATGACCTGGAAGAAAAATGGTTTCTGATAAACGACCAGAGGCCCTTTTTCTAAATTGTCTTGCTTTTTCGGGGTAAACTAACGACCAAACTTAAAATAATTCAGCTTAATAGGATTTATGTACCTTTTAACCGATCGCAGTGTAGTAGCAAGCATTTGTTTTTCGTGAGAGTAGTTGACTAAATTCATACTCCATCGCGAGGGACTTATTTCCCTGATATTTATGCTTCTTTCCGGCCTCATTACCATTTGGTCATATTCGTAATTTAAATAATTCAAAATTGGAAAAAGAAATTAGGTATTATCAATTTTTGTAATATTTTTATAGTTTCCAAAAAAATTTCGCAATATGGCTGATTATTTACCTACTGAAATCGTTGATATCATACTAATTTTAGGGGAATGTTACGTTAACTACGCCGCTGCATCAAGACTTTACGCAGAACGGTTTCCAAAAAGAAGACATCCTATTAATTTAACAATAAGTGCTTTAATTGGCTGAGCTCGCAATAGGATTCTTGTTCGTGAACGCCGACATCATGAGTACAACGAAAATGATGCACGAGCTGTAACTGTTCTAGCAGCTGTTCATGTTGAGCCACAAATTACTACTCGACAAATTGAAAGAGAGATAGGTATACCACAAAGTGCAGTATCAAAAATTTGAAGATCTCTGAACTATCATGCTTACCACATTACTTTAACGCAATCCTTCAGGCCCCATCATATTTTAACACGTATTAATTTTCGGCAATGGACTTTAAAAATGGTACAGAATGATCCTAGTTTCTTTCTAAATGTACTGTTCTTAGATTAAAGGAAATTCTACAGAGACGGACAGCTCAATATATATAACTGTCATTATTGTCCGGACGAAAATCTTCATTGGTACAGACCGATGGCTCATCAAAATTGATGTAGTGTTATGGTGTTATGGTTTTAACAGAAACGTTGACAGATATACTTACTTGCAGTTGTTAAGAGATCATATACCTGAACTATTGGAGAACGTTGATTTAACAACAAGACAAAGAATGTGGCTTCAGCAAGGTTATATTAAAAATGTAGTTTTTGCTCAGCGACCAACAACAAGAGAAGATCTGATGGAAAGGATTCGTGCAGCTTACGCAGCTATCTCTCTTGAAACATTGCTGAAAACTGTGGACGGTTTTAAAAGACGTCTACGTTTGTCTCTTCAAGCCAATGGAGAGCACTTCGAACAGTTACTCCGTGGCTGATTGTAACACTGGTAGCAATTGTGAGAGGCAAGGGGACTCAGGTTAATCAACCACCCGAAACGTAGGAGGCGAGGGGAACTCAAGACAAGAAAGCACCCCAAAAGAAACAGAACTTACTAAGTCCACTCCGTTGTTTCTGGATAACTCTAGAGTAAGGACAAAGTGCCTTTTTCACTAGTCACAGAGAAGTGACATTGTCAAGATTGTCACTTTTGTAACTACACAGTCACAGTTTTAACATATTATCCGAAATGATTGTTACTCTCTTGGTGTGTTGGGGGGGGGGGGGGCGATAACAATCCACAGCCTGAAGTCTACAAGAAAAATTCATCCGGGTACAGAGTTCAATCTAAAAAAACCGTCTTGACCTTTAAGTGACCTTGAAAATTGACAAACATAAACCATTTTTTCACAGGTTATTTTTGAAGTGAAATTTCCCGCTCTTTATAAAACCGCAGTCAAAAATGGGGGTTCTCATTTAAGAAAAGGGTCTTACTTCCACCGCAGGATTTCGCCGGGAGCGGGCGCTAATCTGAAAAACTGAACCCGATTCCAGCGAAATCGCGGTAATATTTCAGCCACTACCACGTCTCACGACCGTGAAATAGGGTGTTACAAGTCTGTAACGGAATCAATACAACGATCTGGCAAAAGTCTCGTTCACCTTGAGGTCACGGAGCGACCCAAGGACGACCGCCTTCCGCATTTTTCCCGCAAGAGTTTTAGCATATTATTCACACGCAGGGATGCTTTTCAGGCTACCAACCAGTGAAAACTTGGTATCCCCAAGAACGCCGATGGTAAGGACGATTAGTTTAACCGAATATTCCGGGTACAATCGTCGCAATTCTCTTCTATTTGCAATTCTTTCTTTTCATTCTCCTTGGCTCTGATTTTTTGTCAGCCCGTGCCGAAAATTAGATAACGAACATGGTTCGCTTCTCGAAGTCAAAAAGAGCTCATTGACTGATCATCCACATTTTTGTGGAACATGCCGTGCATCTCGTCATTGAGTAGCTGTTCACGGAAGTTTTTCTCTTGTGTTTTCTTAATCCAGGATTTTCAGGATTCAGTACTCGAGGTGGTAAGATTTGATGCATTTTGCTCATTCCTAATACTAAAGTTAAGTTCGAGTGTTTCAGCATCATCCTCCGCTGCTTTATACAGACACGCTCCTTTGCCCACTTCTTCGTGCTTCCTGGCCATTTTAAAAAGAGGGTCTCTTTCATTTGCGATGCTATGTGCTGTACCCAAAATAATCCCCGGGTTGCTGATAGGGGAACATAATACCCCAAGAGAGTTCAGATTGCTCCGCCGGTTCCGATCGGATGAAAGCCCCGATGGCTGGTGCTGGTCCCATGGATGTTTAGGGGGGGGGGGGGGGGGCAAAGACGCTTCGGACATTAGAAGGACGGAAACACGCCAAATGACTCGTCAGACACCATCTGCGAATTCAACTTTCAACCTGAAAAAGGAACAAAAGAAGGACGAACCAAGGCAAACGAAGAGGCACAAAACTCTCAAAAACCAACTCTGCAAGATTTGGAAATTGAGGAAGTCCGCACATTCCAAAATTTGTCAAAAGTGATTAAAGATGCTTTTGACATGCTCTCGCACACAAAAAGTGTCAGAAACAAAATCAAGGAAGTGAAAGAGAGATCATCACAGGAATTTAAGTAAGGCGCTAAGAAACAATAACCCAAATTGGAAAAGACGAAAAGGGATGAGAATACACCTGGCCCCACAAACAGTCCCTACACGCAACCTAGGAAGAAATCGTAGGCTGATACGCGAACTCTTGGATAACAGTCCAGGGAAAGGTTCGTAAGGACAAGGATGAAAAGGAGAAGGAAATTAAAATTGCTAAAAGTAGCGATAAAGAGCAGGCAGACAATGCCGTCGAAATTCAAAGGAAAAAAGCCCTCGTTCCCAAGCCATTCTTATAAGTCACACTGAAGGGAAAAAATATGCGGATGTCCTCAAAGACATAAAATTGCATGTCAAACCAGAGGACAAGGGAATTAAAGTCTCGGTCATAAGAGAAACCAGGAAGGGTGGCGTTTTGGTGGAGCTGAGCGCCAAACCTGAAGATAAAACTAAATTTGGTGAGGCTCTCTAAACTGCTGTTGGAGAAAAGGGAAAGGTCCAACTGCTGGTTCCCAGGGCTCTAGTGGACATGCGAGATATGGATGTCACAACGGAGAAGGAAGAAGTAAGAGAAGCTCTAGAGACTCTGCTGGAACTTAGTCCAGTAGAAGATATCAAGATAAATTTTTCAAGACCGAATCGTTGGGGCAACCTGATGGCGTTCGTTGAAATGGATGAGATCATTGCGACCAAGCTGGACAAGTTAAGCCACGTCAAGATAGGCTAGGTTAACTGTCGGATCAGAAGAAGAGAGTCATCTCTTCGAGGTTTCCGATGCCATGGGTATGGTCATATGGCGGCGGAATGCCAGGCGACGGATAGGACTGGGTCGTGCTGGAGGTGTGGAGATAAAAATCACAAAATATCTGACTGCCGAACCAAACCGAAATGCTATCTGTGTGCGAAGATAGATCCTGAAAAAACACGGAACAGTTACATGATCAGCGAGGTGGGCTGTGTTTCTGGACGCCAAGAAAAGGAAAAATCCTCGATGGCTACAGTGATACAGGAAAATCTCCAGCGTAGCAGGCTAGCCCAAGACTTATTTGGACACCGTGCAAATGAGTTGAAAGCTGATCTGCTTTTAATTTGTGAGCAGTATAGAAATGGACATTTTTCATCCTGATCTAGATGCTCTGGAACACAAGTTAAGGAGCACTGAAGAAGAGGCAATTGTAGGAGGCGATTTCAACGTTAAGTCGCAGCAAAGGGGCATGAGCTGGTCAGAAAAACGTAAAAACGCGGTTGCTGACATGGCAGCTAGATGCGACTTGCCGATACTCAACGCGGACTGCGTATTAACGTTTAGGAGAAGCGGAAACAGAGGTACGATAATTGATATCACCTTCGCATATCCTGGAATAACTCCCAGGACACAAAGCTGGCATGTTACGGAGGAGTAATAGTAGACCAGTAATAGTAGAAATAATCTTAATAGAAGCAATGAGAAGTAGAAGTTTCAAAAGGGCTGGAAAGTAAATAAACTTGATGCCGAAAAATTGCTCCAAAAATTAAGACAGGAATATGTGCTCTGTGATGTCACAGAGTCCGAAACAAAGAGGGCGATGAGCAGGAGGGCTAAGAAGATGGTCCAAAGGACGTACCTTATAACCAAAGCCTGCGACGCATCGATGCCCAGGAAAACGGGCAAGCAGAAAAAGAATGCCCACATACTGGTGGACGGACGAAATCGCTATATTGAGAAGGGAATGCCTAAAGCTAAAGCGAAGATCCCTCTGAGCTAGAAGGAGAGCAAGCGACCAACAAGAAAACTAGATATGTACAATACCTGCTTGCGAGCGGACATCTTTACCCTTTGTATGGACACGTGCGTCCTATTGACGCTCGACGTAAAAAACGCGTTTAACACGGTGCGATGAACAGATATCATTGACGCCTTGGAACATCGCTTCAAGGTTCCAGGGTATCTGATAAGGGTAATGGTCGATTACCTGCGTAACAGGAAACTCTACTCACTATGGAGTTACTATAGAATATTCCATCTTCCTCTACGGAGCGGAATCAAATCAATAATGTTTTTATCTACATGACATAAAAAAATAGGAGGATTTTACAGCTCTTAAAATTTTTAGCCTTTTCTTTTTTCGCTCCACTTTTTTGCCAATTAAGATAGTTCTTTATACAATCGTTAATAGTTCCATAATTACCGCATACATTTAGATTATCTTTGGATGCGTCACACCAAGGGCAAGGAAAATTGCTTGCATGAGACATGAAGCCAACCAAAATATTCGCAAGATTCAAATCTGTGGCAATGGTGTTTTCTTTAGTACTTACAAATTGTTCTATTCTGAAAAGAGAACAAATTTTCGAAAAATTATCGTAATTTTCTTTTAACTTTGGAACTAATCCTAAGATGAGTACTTTTTTAACTCTAGAATCTTTGAATCGTTTTGCCACAATACCATCATCATGAAGTTGTCGGTCAGTACCATTGATATGACTATTAGATTTCAAAGTATTTTGAACAGATTGCATTAAAAGGCATACTTTCATAAAACCTCCTTCACCATTTATCCCAAACTCCAAATGAGCCTCGACTAGCGATCTTTTTTTCTGAATAAAACGAATATATTCTCTAAGGTTTTTATAAAAGAATAGAATTTCTTCGAAAACCGTCGCTACATGAGCTTTTATCGTCAAAAATTCGAATTTTTTCACATCGAAAAATGAAACAATGGAATGACTTAACTCAGTCAGTTTGCTTTTTTGATTTGGTATAATAAATTTTCGATCTCGAGTGAATAACCTTGAAGCTGAAGGAATCTGATAAGTTGCATTCAGAAAAAGTCCGATATTTGTTTGGATCTAAGAAATATCATGAACTGATATTTGAGTTCGTTTGAGGCTAAAATTTTTTTTTAAATTTAAATCAATTTTAAGGGGCTTGCCATGTGTCTGCGATAAACAGAGCTGCCTATCGAACTTTTCGTTACTTTCACTTGCAGAAGTACTAGCCATATCTTTGATCATATCACGCATTAAATGTTGTTTCATTGCCCGTGATAATGATGTGTTTGTGATTTTAAAATTTTAGAAGTGATTCGTATAGTTACACTGATGCATCTTAACTTAAGATATATGTGAAAGATACTTTTTACTTTTTCTAATTGTATAACTTTTGGATTTAGGACCACCAGAAAAATGTATATTTTCTGAGAAATTCAGATGACCCGACTTTCTAACTAGCTCACATAATGTACACATACAAAGTTTCCTAACCGTTGATCTCGTATTAACATTTAATAAACGAAAGTTTGCATATTCTGGCAAAGAAAGATGTTTCTGATTGTCATTGTCTTTGTCTGATGGATAAACTAGAATTTTGCTAGCATTGCAGACGACCGAAGGGAGCTGAGGATCTTCAGAAGCGTGTTGTACATAATTCAATATTTTCGTTTTTAAAGCCCCGTCAATATTTTTCAAACCGTCTTTCTATTTTAAGCGAAATAAACAAATTCTTGCACGACTTTTTGAGTGGGTTCTAGCGTGATTTATTTTTCTTCGATTCATTGTATGTAATTACAAACAGAAGACGTACCTTCGTATGCTTGCGCACATACGATGTATTTGAACGTGAGGTATTTACCAAAATACCGAACTTGAAGATTCGAACGTCAAATTTGATACTCGGAGAATAATTTATTGAGAAAAAAGCATCGTCCTCTACTCTGTTTTGTTTTAAATGACATTAATATGTTTTACACAAACATAATTATTTGGCAGCAAGATTAGGTGAAGATAGTCGCATAAGGAAAATTGTTACTGCCAAAGGATTACCTGTTGGTACAAGTGAAAATCCTCTCAACCTTGAAGAGAGGAAATTCTATTCGCACGTTTTTGCTTTGAATTTATGGATTCTTTTACTTTGTTCTTTTTTTTCTGGAGTTTTCTCGATTGATAAGACGTAAAAAAAGGTTTAGACCCCTATAACAAGATCGGAGAATGTCGACCTTGATCTAATTAACATACTCATTATGCGATGCAGAAACTAAAGAGAAACAAAAAACTCAAACCGAACCGTGAATAGCGCTCAATGTGCGAAATCACATTGTATAGCTCAGCGCCTGACTACGGGATTATGGATTTCGGCAAAACAAGCTTGATGCCATTACCAACCATGACTCGCCGGACTAGAAACCACATACTTGCATTAAACGAACTTCACATTTAACACAATATTCTTTTGTATCTTGCAATTCTAATTGAATAAACTTGGTGGTGTGGCATCTTTAGCTCAAGTTATTCGCGTTACATTTTAAAGCCACGTGATCATGTCCCCTATTAATTGTGCGAAATAGAAACATTTCACATGATGCACGAGCGTACGAAGAAATTCAAAGACTGCGTAGCTTAGGATTTGATACCCGTTGAATCACTGGTCAGACTGTCAGCAGAAGGGGATTTTTTTCTCACTTTTTTACACTAAAGCAGCAGGTCCACACGCCAGAATATTTAATACTTATAGATAATATTAGGTTTAATTATATTCCCTCGTTTTATTAATATTGCAAATTCCTATCTTGAGTTCGCCTAACCATTCAAAGAAAATCAAGACTGTTATAGTACATGTTTCATGAATAGCGGTTCAGTAGTTCCCCCGAAAATAATGGTCATGCATACATGCACGGACACGCACAAATACTTGAACATTTCAGAAAAATAGAGAATCTTCTTTGTTGAGTCGACTAACAAAAGCAAAGAGAATAGGGACTAAAGAGATCAAGAAAGTCAAGACCAAGAGAAGAACGCTCGAAAGAGATAGGGAGGATGGCAATATTCTTGCTAACTTAGAAGCTGTTATAAAGGGATTAAGAGAGGAAACATGTGGAAGACTAGATGGTATGAAGAGGTAAGGGACTGAAGTTAGAGAGGAGGTAAGCAAAGTGAGAGAAATTGTAAGAGTGGGATAAGTTATGGGGAAGGGAGAGAGAGAGAGAAGGTTTGGAATTAGTTGGAAACTACGGAGAACAAACCGACAGAGAAATAGAGACAAAGTAAGAGGGAAATGAAATTGTCAGAAAAGAGAGTAATCAAATTAGAAAGAAGGGAGGAGCGTACGGTATCGAAGAATCCACAGAGTGTGGATTGAATAGGTATGATGAGAATGAGTGGCTGCGTATGATGTTGATTGAAATGTAAATAAATGACATAGCCCTGAAGTAAAATGATTAAATTTCTATGACCAAACATTTTTATTTATTATTATGTAAAAATTATGGACATGAATGGCCTAAAGAGAATATGAGTAAAGAAGAAAGGGAAAGAGTGTATGTTTTAGTGAAATAAGGTAATGAGGAGGAGAGGTATGTAGTAATGGCGCTGTTAAAAGAGGGAGAAAAAGAATCGAAAATATGACGTAGTTGGAAAGAGACAGAAAGTGTTTGATCGAGCAAAGGACGTGGGCTATGAGGAATAAGAGTGGTATATTAAAGATAGAGCGAGAGAAGATGTGGATAAGGAGAAAAATACAAAAGAATAGATAAAGGCAAATGTAGACACGAAAGTATCGTTTGAGAAATCATCAGAGTTAAAGAACAAGAACAAAGGATTTTGGGGATAATAGGTTCATACAATAATTTTTTTTATTTTTGCATTTCAAAATATATGCTTTAACATCTCTAATAATACCAGTATACTGTAAAAAACCTTTTATTAGAATTTATATTGAAAAAAGAATAATCTGTACACATTTGAAATTTCTGTTTCACCCATTTCACCATTTTGATTTGACGCAGAACGCCACCAAGCACTTGTAAATAAGCCGCGAGATTCACCTTTTTTCATTAGAATGCAAAAAGAGCGCCAAAATTGATATTTTTTGCGAAAATGTAAGAACACCATTGTCAAATATCCAGAGAAATTATTTATATCAGTATAGAAATGTTAATAATGAAAAAATGGTACAAAATTGTTCGGAATGACATGTGCCCTACAACATCTTTAACATCAACAATACATTGATGCGAAAGTAATTTCAACGATAAGTAAATATTTTTATTTTAAATAGAGAGATATAAAATATGCTTTTTTTATAACATGAAACTTGTAATTGAGTGATGTTCAACGTTATTATATATGCAACAAGTATTAGAAAATAAAGCATACGTTGAAATCGGAGCACTTTTTGCAAATTATCCGAGCTGGCTTTAAAGTAACAAAAACCAGGCATACTGATAATTTGCACAAATAAACCCTTTTAGCCAAAAGGCGTTGATAATTATTTATTTGTAGTGTTATCAAACTGTCCACGTATTTGCCATGCGAGCCCGAAAGTTTCGTTTAAAAAATCGAAATTTCCGGTTGACATTGTATCACTTATTACTAAAATATTATAAATGATTAAAGAAACAAAATTAAGTTTTAATTTCGGATCTTAATTCTTTGAGAGTGAAAGTTTATAAGAAAACTTAACTATACGACAAACAAAATTGTTGTAGATGACCTTATTGCAAAAGCGGGAAACACGGAGTGATGAGAAGGATTTGAACGGTATGAAAAGTTTGTTACCTAGAGTATATGTGTGGATGCTGTACGAGGCGAGGAAGGAAAGCGTAAAATGAAGAGTCATGGATGGTATGATTTAAGCGGTAAAAAAGAAAATACCGACAGAGTAAAAGACGAATGAGGATGCCGAGCCTCGGACTCACTTCAGATATAAAAAATAGTGTTAAATATTGTATGTAATTTGTAAAAATAGCCTAAAGATAGTGTCACAAAATCTTTCAAGTACTACATTTTTCTAATCTTCGTAAGAATCCAGATTATTTTCCGTAGTCAAAAAATAATCACATGTTTTATTTCTTCTTTTATGTCGGAACATTTTTCCTTAACCTTTTTCGAAATGCATTTAGAAAATTTTCTTCTTTTTCTTTTTCTTGACTCATTTCCGAAAGAGGATTCGGGTGCAAAAGCATTTGAAAATTGGTATTGCTTTATACGGATCATTTACGGAGTTTTAAAACTTCATCTAACTTTTTCTTAGCCTTTTCTATTACTTATTATTATTATTATTATTATTCTATCATTAATTTTCTTTTAAATTTCTTTCCTGTTAACTAGTTTTTAATTTCTGTTCAAGCTGATTAACTTCATTTTTTTTTAAAAACGGACCGCTTAGTCGTGAAAAAAGAAAATTTATTGAGAGATCCTCCCCTCGAAATTTTCTTACAGCTTTGTTTATTCGACTCTAAACTGCTTTATTTAAATTGGAAATGTCAGCAACGAGCACTATTAATTTATCTTTCGAAATATCATAATGTTCTAAGTCAATATTTAAATTCTGTTCTAGAACTTGACAGTATACAGTCCTTCAGTTCCTTTCGAAAATGTGAATATAAGCCATCCGTCATCACATAGCTTAGTTTTTTCAGACGAAGAGAAAAACTTTGAACAACGAGAAAATCTGGAAACATATTCTGCAAAGTATCTCCTAACACCTTACAGGAATTAGCAGACATGTTAGATTGAATATTCTTATGAGACCAAATCATTTCAGCCCTTGTAGTGAGATATCGATTGGTGTATAATGCAATGACTTTTGAGAAGATCAATCATTACGTTCATCTATTTACAACGTCAACTGACTGTCACCAAACTTTTTTTTTGCTTGCGTAGAATGCAAAGTAGTGCTAGAATGCCTGAAAATATCAATAAAACTTTTCCAAGTATAAGGAAATTTTTGTACATAGACAGTGCAGTATAAACCATATTATTCATTGTTCGGATCTTTATAATCAGGTCTCTTACACCATTTAAAAACTAGGTGACCAAAAGTGTTAGTTCCTTCCAGCTAATTGTGTTGAAATTTGCACATAACACGAAACATTAAAGGAATTGAAAAAGGGGTGTGATTTTTGTTGAATTATTACTGAAGCTTCTGCATTAATGCAGAGTTACTAATAACATTTTTAATTTCTACTCACTTCTTTTTGGTATCCAAAGTCAAGTTAAAGTAGAGTTAAAAGAAAAGCAATTAAATAATATATAAAGAAGTACGACTTCCATTTAATCAAACAATAGGAAATTATTGCTAATTCCAAGTAAACAAATCTATCCATAAGTATTGCCATGCAATTGCTCTAAAACGTTGATCAAGTGTGATCAAGTGACAAATAGCACTTGATTGTTAAATTTCAACCTAATATTCCGTAGTTATGATTAAGTTTAGTGAATGGCATCTGTCAATTGATTTTATAAGTTATATGTCCCAAAATATTAAAACAATGATAAAGATAATAATCACCAGTGGAATTATTTCTGTTTTTTAACTTTCGATTTAAAATTAGAGCCAATAAGGCAGGCTTCTGGGTCCAGCTAAAAACCACATAACTTGAAAATTATTTATTAAATAACAAAAGGAAGCAATGTACGCGTAAAAAAATTTAATTGCATATTTCATGCGAAATATTAGTATAAGATTTTGCAAATTTTCCAATTCTAATACTAAAAAAATATACAGCATATGTTTCACTAAATTTAATAAATAACTTTCGATAAAACTGAAAAATCGGTAACAGATGCTGTAACAAAGGCAGATACGAAATGAGAAATTCAAATTTTTATTCGGACCCGTTACATTTTCGGACGATCCTGCCAGGATAGCGGCAACCGATCAAGTTTCTGCGGAAGTTTAAACAAGAAAAAAAATCAAACTGCCCTATCTTGGACGAATCGGGAAACTGAAAAAAGTGAAAATACGAACTCCGGTTGGTACCTGCGGATTTCAATTCGATAAATGCTTAGTAAGTTCTGTTGGTAAAATTAGCAGTTGAACTTACATCAAGTTAACTCTATTATACATAAAATAGAAGCAACAAGAAAATCTATAATTAATAATTTGGGAACATCGATCGAGACGGTAAAAGCCTAGAGTACGCAATCCGGCGATAAACCTCAGAAAAAGAAGCCATTTTTGCCAACCAGTTATCATCGCACCACGCAGGGCTACTTCCACGGAAATCATCTTATAGAGCAATTTCTACGGACGTCATGCTGCCGAGCAGCAGCGACAATAGAAGTAAGCCACTTAGATGTTAGATATTATTCCTGTAAAAACCACTCTCACAGAATAAGTCTCACTGACCGTTGTTTTTGGGGACTAATTGTTATGACCATTTTGATTGAGCATTGTTAATATAGTTGTGTTAGCAGGATTTCAAAAGTGAGGATCTAAATCTACAAAAAAGATATTTGTTAAACAGGCGTTTCTTAAGTATAGGGAAAACAGCACGAAATCACGCCAACAACTGACAAAACTGACTAAGACAAATTTATCTTTTTGATCAATAATCGTTTCCTAACTGCTATGGCTTCAACGATGAATCCCCCAAATCCATCGCCACGAAATTCCATCGAAAACCTTAACCATAAGAAAATAGATCCATTGCAACAAATCCTGCTAAAGTTAAATCAATAGGAAATAGGACAAGGGATGATAACAAATAATCTATGAACTCTTAATGAAGAAAACAGCATGTACGGAAATGAGATAACAGCTTTAGCTCGAGCGACAAATTCGTTAGCAACGGTAACGAGACAGTGAGCTTTAAGAGACACCATGAGAACGGGCGATGCGATAACTCGTTGAACGAAGAGGAACTGATGAGAAAGCATCGACTATATGTTAACAGAAAAAATTACAGACATGCATTAAAAAATTTCGAGGTTCCTACAACGATCTAATCTACGCCCTTCACGCTGAACATAACTCAAGCACCAAGTGGGAAATAGCAGTCGAGATGGAGAAAAATTAGCCGTTAAAAATATGTGATGAATGTGAGGGATGAAATTTCTAGCCAAGTTCGGCCCATGAAGCCTAAAATAATAACTGAAGGTTTGCAGGAAGCCCTAGAAGCTGAAGTTTGTTTAAAAGAAGAAAACAAAAACCGAATGTGTAAAGCGTCCCAAACCTTACCAAAATTAAATTACCAACCAAAACAACAGTTTAGACCAACACCACAACCTAGGGCCCAAGCCAATACAACACCTCACGTTCCTAATCAAAATCTCCCTTTGACTGACAGAAAATGAAATGTTATAAATGCGGCAACCTATGACATTTAGCAAATCAATGCTATACGAAAACCCAAAATTCTCGACAGGGTATGAACGCAACAAGGCCACCTCTAGACCTCAAGTACACTGCACCAGCGAGCAACAAGAATAATTTTTAAACAATCGGGAATTCCCGATGGAGTAAATACACATAGAATATTTAGGGAAAAGACATTTATTCCAAATTGTACCTGACAACTTCCCTCAACCTGAAGAAGGAATAATTGGACTGCCTTTTTTAAATATAACAAGCACTATATAACAGATAAATGGTTATATTTAAGTAAAAAGATGTTGTTACGCGAGGATGGATATTTCATTCAAGGAACGTTATGAGAATCTGTTATATCCTGACAGAAGAAACAGATAAAGATTTATGGATAGAAAACCATGAAAATATCCAGGATGGACAATACGGATGCAAAAATAATCAAATCCAATTACCTTATTTTAATAACAAAAATGAACCGGTAAGACTACCTGAGAAAATATCTTTTGACGTTGCCACTAACATTAAACCACGCGACGTAATTCAGTTTAAAAATGGGAGAGGAGTAAACTTCAACCCGTAGAGAATTAGAAAATTAAAAGAAAGTACACGCCTGGATCACGTCGAAGACTCCATCCGAGAATCTATTTGGAAAATTATCAATAACTACAACACCTTTTTTACATTAGAAGGAGACCCCTTCCCATGCACAGCCCTCACTGAACACGCGAAAACATTAAAATCAGGGAAACCAGTTAACATCAGATCCTGCAAACATCCTGAATCACACACAAACTTTGTCAAAGAGCATGTACAGAATTTATGGAACAAAAGATTATAAAAAACTCAAATTCATCTTTTAACTCAATAATTTGGGTGGTTCCTAAGAAAAACTATACATTAAGAATGGTGGTCGATTATCAAAAGATAAACGAAGATGCTGATCAGGATGCATATCTATTACCCGTCATCGATGAAATTCTGGACCTAGGAAAATCACCTAAGAAAGTCGAAATTTTTCTCAGCCTTCAATCAATCCACTACCTGAAATTGGTCCTGTCACCGAATAAGATGAAGAGTTAGTAGAGGAATACTTCAAATGAATACAACAACAAGAGCTGCTCGGAGACCTAATGCAGGAGGAAAGCTATGGGAGAAAATACAAAAAAGACAAACAAAAGACATCAATACTGCTCAACTTCCACCATATGACGAGAAAAAATGACCTACCATCCTAGAGGAAGTTATGCAAGAAATGTTAAGAAGACAATATGTATTTTTCGATTCCATTTTAATAACCCAACAATCACATCTATGAAAAAAATTCACATAGAAGAAATGCTCAACTTCTTGTGTTTCCAATACCCTGATAGCGATAATCCCAGACACTCCTACTCAATCCAATGAGAAGGTACCTATGGATATCTTCGGCCCCCTACCTAAGACTACTGAAGGACAACCGCAGGATTTGGCCGGGAGCGGGAGCTAATCTGAAAAATTGCAACCGCTTCCAGCGAAATCGCGGTAAAATTTCAGCCACAACCACGTCTCACAACCGTGAGATAGGTGGTTACAGTCTGTAAAGG
>NC_046662.1:131031293-131046530 GCF_010883055.1 Belonocnema kinseyi
TTTCGAACCTTGGCGGTAAAATTTCTGCCAGATGTGATGTAGTCAATCACACATTGAATACGGGACGCGTACTGTCTTGCCCAGCCTATCTTTATGGCAAGTGGATGCATTCGTCTTTTGGTCTTATGATCAGCTGTTGGTTTTGTTTTTCGTTTCGCATCGGCCAAAGCTCTCGCTGCATTATACACGCAATAATTGACAGCCCAGAGGTCGGATTCACCGGAAAAATGTCCACGAAGCTCGTCATCCATTTCAGTCAGATCTTTAGGCTTGAGAGAAACCTTGGTGTTGATGATTCTCCGGGTCGTAAAGCATCGCTCTTCATCTGTTGGATGCCTGCCCGCAGTTATTCTTAGTGTTGCCTCTCTTTCTTTGTTGCCGCCTTGTTCTAGCTGTGGTAGAGTAGGCGTTCCGCTTACATAGCCCCTTTTACGGAGTAGTTCAGCATGGTTTCGCAGACGTTGCTGCGAAAAGTGCGATAGCTCCGGGTGTTTCTCGCACCACAGAGCATGCAGCCGTGCCATGTAACCCCGTTCACGGGCCACACTCGCATCGTAGCAGTCTAGCAAGTCGTGATTCAGTTGCTCCGTCCATCCAAAGGTTACGAGATCCCGCCGATCCATCGCATTGAATCCATTTTCATTGGCTCCCCCAGCTCTAGATTGGTCGGCATTGTTGGCCGACCCAATGTCGGGAGCCCTGCGAGTTCTGTTGTTTTGAACCGCACTTACTACAACTATATTTGGTGTTGTCATTGTTGTTCCCACGAGAAGCTAGGGAAAGGGGTTCGTCCATCCTTATAGAGCCCCGCATGCAAGGATAAGGCTGCGTACTCTGAGAGGTCGTCCGGTATCCCAGAGTCACCGTTCTAGACACCTCACCCAGGTGCAATTCAGCTTTCGGCACGGTTTTCACACCTCCGCTTGGGGGTTAATTCCTTCGGGACCACCCCTGGACAATTGTCCGCGACTGCCTATTTATTTTTGTAACCATATTCAGCAGAAACCCTTGGTACAGGGAGCCCCTATCCGCAACCCTAGGACGCGTTCAGTGGCTTTGTCATAGGCCCTTCGGTTTGATTGTAGAGGAATCAAAACCGAACCGAATATATATATATATTCGGGTCACCCAAAAGTATACTAACAGACAACTGCCATTCGGACTTAATTAAAAATATGCAGAAACATTTCGCCACTTCAACCTTTGTACTAAATAAAGAAAGCGTCATTAAAACAAGTAACGGTTACATCATAATATTAGTAGAAAAAACCTCTATCGGCTTTATTTGTGAAAATGATATATATATAACAAGAAAATAATTAGAACTTTCCTAAGAACAGGAGATAAATGTTGTTGACTGTATGTGGGGCATTATTGCTGAACTGCCCCAAGTCATGTCTTGAGATTGCCTTCACATTTTCAGCGTTTGTTTGTCTATATGGTAGTAGTATAGCCACCAATTTATAGTCGGTTACTACCATCCCTCCTCGAACTACAGGGGGTGAAATTTGCATCCCCTGGGCAAACCGAGTATTTTCCAATGTTCATAACTTCCTTTTTACAAATGAGAATTGAATTTTCTGAGTGATTCCAGAAGGTTTTTGCATGCTCTTTTATTCTGTGAAATCTATTGTTTTTAATTTCTTAATGTTTATAAACAAGTTACCATTTAAAATGTTTATTTAACATTTTCTACTCTTTGGGCAGTTTTTTTTAAAGTATTTTTAGACGAAAGCTTGACTTTTTGTCGATAAAAATACTGTTTGGCATTTTGGGATTAAAAATAGTTATGTAGTTATGCGAGGATATCCTAGTGAAATCTTTCCTCGTGCGCTCGCGCAAGTTGGCCAGTCCAGCCGATGCACCGGCCGACATTGTTTCCTTTAAATTCAATTAATTCAAACATACTTTTCATTGGTACAGAAACTTTCCAAAAATTAATTTCAGTGATTCTTAATGGATTGAAAATTTTTGCATATCGTTATAAAAAAATTAGGGAATACAAGTATTTTTTAAGAGAGTGTTCACTCCTCGCCCCTCCATAATGTTTTTTTCGAGATTTTACTGTATATTTTCATTATTACCGTCACATAAAACAGACTTGTGAAAGGCTTAAATCAATTAACAATAGTTTAAACTGTTCATATGAACAAATTATGCAGGATTCGTCCTTTCTTTGGCTGGATTAAACTTGGTTTCGTGTATAGCCGAAAAACAAAAGACATCCACGTACATCGATTTTGATTTGTTTCTCATATTGTACCAAGAAACAAAAGGCAATAACATAGACTATCATTTGTTTTTTGGCCTGAAGCAAAATGTTTCACTGTGTTACTCTACTCTGACTTCAGTCTCCTGAAAGGTAAAATCAGCCAACTTGTAGTGTTTACAATTTTTCTGTTTGTGTTTGCTGTGATATCTTGTGTTTCGTTTTTGTTTCTAGTTGGATACATTCACCAATTGTTAATCCTTCTTTTCTGTGTTTTTTGTTGATTTAGTTCAGGTTATAAGTTCGTTTTCAAGTCTCTTTGCGAATCGATGCTTTCGAAGCAAAGTAAGATCCCTAAAGACCTTTCATGGTCATCTAGTGCTGGCCACGTCTTCAATGCAAAGTTTTCGCGGCAGATGTGCAAATCACTTAGCGGGTCTCGAAGTGCCAAATTAAATAAAAGAAAAATTACAGCAGAAGGGCACTACATATTCTGAAAAGATTTGTCTACTCACCCTTGCGCCTAAGTCTTGGAGTCGCAGACAAATCATGTGAGAATTCGGTGAATCTGAACGTGAAGCCAGAAAAGCGAAAGTGTTACTTGCCAAAAGTGGAGTTTTGACTTTTCTGAAAGCCAAGCGAGGACAAAAATTGCCTGAAGAAACTGAAAAATGGGTAATAAACTTCTACGAAGATGACAAGAATAGTCGACCGATACCAGGTAAGAGTTCGATTCCCTGAGCCGAAGTAAATTTTTACTGACGCTCACTGGTTACGATCCCAATACTCGTCAGTCACTTTTCTCCTCCACCCCTTTTGTAGTATTCACGGTTATCCATGAGGCCCCAAAAAATGGTGTTTATTGACATTCCACCAGATTAGTGGCAGGACATATATGTAGGAAACGGTATCTAAGGAGTCTACTATCCCCGTTCTGGGCTTCCGCCACAGAAGTTATATTAGTGCTTAACCGACAAAAAATATCCCTGCTCCTTGCCATGGAGTACGTGGTATCTCAGGAAGGTTATTGTTCTGCTACTTCCGTTAAGGTTAGTTTGTATTTCGATTCACCAACAAAATTTGACTCAGCGCGGTTTATTGCACTCGCCATAAGGGCAACACCTGTTAACCTATGAACAAAATAAAGTAAAATGATCCGTTTTTCCCCAGCTTTAAACCCCTCTTAACCCTTTTTTTATTTCAAATCTTTACATATTCATTTTTTCATTTTCCGGTTCATTCTGGGAGGTTTAAGTTCATTCTGTAAAAATTTCACTTCACACTTTAACCGAAGCGTGCGATAAGTCTGCAAATATTTCAATTTAGGTGGAATTAGCTTTGTTGTAAAAGTGTTACATAATATTTCTAAAATATGAACAAATCTATCTTGAAAAGAGTAGGAGAGAGCATGTGTAGGTGTGGGAACCGACGTTGAAGCCGCACAGTGAGAAAAAAGCACTTTTTTGGGACAAAAATCAACCGACTCCTCAATTATCAACGGATCAGAGTTTTTGTTTTTAAATACTCATGAAGAATCGTACTTTAACTGAAGAAATATAGAAAAGATGAGATACAAAAATTGTTGAAATCTGAATTACCATTACCAGTGGACATAGTAAAGCAAGGGATTGAAACAAGAAATACGGAAAAGTTGCCCAGTTTTCTTTGCGCACGCTGAAGTTGTAGCGGAAATTACTGGTCTTGATCCGAATCTTATCAAAAGATGTCATGACATTCTGCAACTCCTCGCGTGCGGTAAAATGATCGATGCTGAAAAATTCAAAACGTATGCTTTAGATATGGCAAAGCTTTGCTTGAAACTGTATCCTTTGTACAAACTGCCACTAACTGTACATAAGGTTCTGATATACGGAAGTGAGATCATCAGATTCTTCAAATAAAAAATTGTTTATAACAATGACAAATGCTGTTTCATACCATAGAACTCTAATGTATACTATTTTTGTTCTTCACATTAAAATAAATGATTCAACAGAAAAGAAAAATGTTCAATTCCAGAGATATGCCAAACAAGTGAATTTGTTTATAAAAATTGTTTGAACTACTAACTATAATTATTATTTGGTGCTTGTTTGCAATTAAAAATTGATTTTTTACATTTTTATAACAAAATTTATGTGAGTAATACATTCGAAATCCGAAAATGCAGCAGTTAACAGTTATATCCATTAATTTGTTTATAATAATTAAAAAAATACAGGAGATTTATCTACAAGTTACATTTTTATTTAAAAATAAGTAACTTTACAAATTCTACACCTTTGTGAAGAAATATCGAACAAATTATTAAATACCAAATTAAAAAACGTGCACCTCTACGTTAAAGTACGATTCTTCATGAGTATTAAAAAAAAGCTTTGATCCGTTGAAAATTGAGGAGTCGGCTGATTGTTGTCCCAAAAAAGTGCTTTTTTCCCATTGTGCGCCGCGCCGAACAGTCGTTTTCCGTTGATTCAGTACTCGTTCGACAGTCATAAGGAGAATTCGTTCAATTGTCGTCCCTAATTCAGCAACCTCGTCACACGGTCCGCGCGGAACTCCGTCGCGACAAAAACCGCCGATTTGGAAAAATATCGTTAAACGGCACTGATTCCTACCGAAGGAATCAGGATGTTTCTAGAATCCGAATTATCGAGCTGAATGAGCGCGATTCCGGGTTCGACCGCGTGCATGTGCGACGCCATCGCCGGTTTATCGCGAGCGTGAAATAGCAGTCTATAAAATAAATCTGGGTTTTTTATGTCATCTGGCTTTGTCTCATAAAACGTACTTTTATTTCAAATTCCTCCAATGAACGGTATGAGATTGGGAATTAAAAATAATATATTAAAGGGGATCTTCGGGTTGGGAGTTAAGTGCTAAATATCTCATACAAATCATAATAAAATCGCTAAACCGCCTACGGCTAGGCGATTCACAACAAAACATGGTGTCTCCTGTGAGGCGTGAGAAAAATTCATACCTCTCATCGAAATTTCGAGAAGTTCGATGGCGTCTTACACGCGCAAGTTTCGACGCGTTTTTCGGGACCACGAGCCGCATTCCAGCGCGGCCATTTAGCGCGTATCTCAATTTCGTCGGTAAGCGGAAGTCGCCACCTAGTTTGTGCCTCCTGGTCTCTTCAAGAGGAAACAAAGAAAATCGGACATCTAAAGCCACTTTGCCTTCAAAGCAGACGCCATCGCTCCCACATAAGGGTCCCTCATCATTCCAGTGGCCATGCAGCAAAGGATTTGAATAAGATAAGTACTTGTGTCTTGGTATTCCTTTACTTCGAATTTATAAAATAATAGTGCGCCGCGATAACTTCCGCATAGCGTGGCCGGAAGTCAAGACTCGTCCGCGTGGAGAATGAAATTGAAATTAAAATGATTCAATCTGTCACATGCTTCATTTTGAACCAGCTGAACATTGAATAGGGAAAAAAGGAATTTTTCCAAAATTCCGCTTTGTTCTCGTGTGTTTTATCTTCGGTGATAATATAATTATAGTATATGTGCATTCACGTCATTTACGTTTCGACCGCCTGAGGCAACCCTAATAGGGAATTTATATTTAAAATTGATAATTAATTTTAATAAAAAAATTGCGCTGTCCGAAAGTCAGCAAAAACGCGTTACGTACATTGTGGCGAAAGGGATTTCTCTCGAAATCGCTATATCAAAATACCAAATTCGATTATTTAAATCCTTTTCTCGACGAGGGGAATCTCATTCCCGTGGGTAGCCGTTTGAAAAAGTCAGATTTAACTTACAATAAAAAACATCCTCTACTTTTACCTAGTAAAAATCCGCTTACCGATCTAATCATTCGAGAATATCATGAAGTTAACGTGCACGCTGGCATTAAAACAACTTTATACGCTCTTGAGAAAAGTTCTAGAATCTTATCGGAAAAAATAAAGTTATGAAAATTTGTTCATCATTGTGTACAATGTATTTGACAACGACCTAAAATGATGCCGGCTCAAATGGCTGTTTTACCTGAATCGAGGGTAACAGAAGCTTCAGATTTCAGTCGTACAGAGGTTCTCTCAAAACTTATGGCTGAGATTTCATTTGCATGGTGTCCAAAGCGATCACACGGATGATTTTAAAGAAGAAATAGGATATTTTGCTTTATTCAAACGAATCGAGTGGCATTTTAATCCACCTCTATCTCTCAACTTTTGGCGATATTTGAAAAGCATCTGTAAAAAGCTTCAAAAATCATTTAAAATGCGTACTAAATTACCCAAAACTCACTTATGAGCAAATCAACACTCTCTTGAACGAAATTGAAGCAATTTTAAATTCTCGACCTTTATACGCTCTTTCAGCTGATTCCAACGACCCGTTAGCGATTATTCCTGCTCAGTTATTGATAGGTCGACTTTTCAGTTTGTTGTCTGAGAAAAATCTCCTTTCAATTGCAGATAACATATTAGCAACCTATAACTTCATAATCAAAGCTCGACAAGATTTGTGGAAAATATGGTACAAGGAGTACCTCAATGAGTTGCAAATTTGCAAGAAATGACAAAAATCCACTTTGGAATTGAGGGTTGGGTCCGTAGTTCTCTTGATAAAGAATAATTTAGGACGCACGAGATGACCACTGGGTGTAATCATCGAAGTGTTTCCTGGAAGCGACGACATCGCACGAGTGGAAGTAGTAAAGACTGCCAAGCGGCATCTACAAACGTAACATCACTCCGTTATGCTTACTCTCCAATGCAGAAGTTTAATCATCGTTCCTTTTTAATTAGTTTACTTAGATTTAAGCACGTTCTCATTCATTGTTACTTAATTTGCTTAGATTTAAGCTCACTCTGGTTCATGTTAATTAATTGTGTCGATTTAAGATCATTCTAGTTCATAACAAATTATAAGCATTTTACTTTGAAATCGCTAACGCTTGCTAATCGTCGCATTCATTGCAATAATGATTTTCATGAACGAAGCAGTCCCACCCAAGGAAACTGACTCCATCGCTCTGGTTGTTAACGAACAACTTAAAAAATAAACCAAAGAGTTACGGTAAATAAGGTTGGATCTGCTGAGATTTATCCTCGTTATTGTTCAAACGTTTTACCTTAAGATTAAAGCTAAAATCTCCATAAACCTAAGGTAACTTTGTTGTGATTTAAATTACTAAATCATCGGAGCAGTCCCTCCGAAGGAAACTGACCTTATTATTACAACGTCAATTATCTTTAATTATTTATGTTGGCTATTTTTCTAGATCTATATTATTTTTAAAGCTGAAATGCAGTTATATTCGTTTTTATTTAGTCATAATTGTATTTTACTCTGCTTCGTTCGTTGAATATAATCCATCTCATTTATTAGCTTCGGCCGGGAGCATGTTGCGTCGCAACACCGTTTAGAATTTACCGTTTAGAATTTGAGTATTCATGCTAGTATTCGAACGACGAGGTGTAGCTCTGTCGGAAGGTTGAAGAAAAGGGGGGCTAAAAGTTGGAGCGAGCATGTTCGACAGACCCAAGGATTACTCGTTCGATTGTCGTCCCGAATTCAGCAACCTTATCACACGGTTCATGCGGAATTTCGTAGCGACCAAAAACGCCGACCGAAGGAATCAGGATATTTCTAGAATCCGAATTTTCGAGCTGCACGCGCGCGATTTTGGGTGCGAACGCGTGCGTTGCGTAGCCATCGCCAGTTTACCGCGAGCGTGAAATAGTAGCTAATCGTCACGGTCAAACATATTCCTCAGTGTAAATTTCATTTGTGATCTATAAAATAAATCTGGGTTTTTATGCCATTCGGCTTTTTCCCATTAAACGTAGTTTTATTTAAAATTCCTCCAGTGAACGGTATGAGATTGGGAATTAAAAATAAGATATTAATCGGGTTGGGAGTTGAGTGCTAAATATCTAAAACAAATCATAATAAAATCGCTGAACCACCTGTGGCTAGGCGATTCACAACAAAAGCTTTTTCTACAAACCACTCCGAAAAAGGCTCAAAGGCTCTCATGACTTTAGAGATGAGGTGAAAATGCGGTCGAGCTGTTGGTGTGTTGAAGGAAACTTCTTCAAATAGTAGATCTTGATACCATCTTGTCCCGAAGCCGAATCGTTTTTCATGCCTTTTATGTAATACTTTTTTCACCTTTTCGGTAGTGATAGGTGGAAATTTTTCCGCTGGCATTATGATTGCACTGCACAGGTCCTTGAAGATATTTTTGCTCCTTGTATTTCCTTTCAATAGATGCAGGACTTTCAAGACTTCTCTCCAAAATTCCACGACTTTCTCTCGTTTGGGTGGGTGGCCAACAGTGACTGGACAACTTGAAAGAGTCGAGATAGGTCACAGAAAGACTGTTGATTTTCCTTGACGTATCTCTACCTCTGCTTTAGACTTCTCCTAACGTCAGATAGTATCCGTATTCTACCAATAATACACTTCCTGATGGACAGCAGCTTTGAATTGTTGAGTGTATGACAATCGATCCGCAGTACAAGCGCGAACTATCGGACTCTGACAGTAGAATTTCTGCCCGGTATTACGTAGTCAATCACACACTGAATGCGCGATGCGTACTGTCTTTCCCAGCCTATCTTTGTTAGGAGTTGATGTGCTCGTCTTTAAGACTTATTATCAGCCACGTGCGTTATCCATTTCAGCCAGATCTTTGGACTTGAAAGATACCTGGATGTTCATATTTCTCTTGGTATTAAAGCTTAACACGTCTTATAATAGATTCCTGCCCACAGTTGGTTCCAGTGACGCATCGCCCTGTTGCCGAGGTCTTTCAAGTTAGCACAACCACTTTATCATACTAGGTTTTTCAATATTGCATAATTTAGTCCTAATTTTGTCCTTATTTTGTACCGCTTTGAAAAATGTTGTGCTTTTTTATTCTTTCAAGGAACTTGTGGTCATGCTCGCTTAACTTTAAGGGGGTATCCCTATATATATATATCGCGAAAAATCGAAGAAAACTTTAAGAATTTTTTGTAACAAAACTACACAATGTTTCGATCTCAAATTTGGACTGATATTTATTGACGTTTCATTACAATAAAAAAAATTCTAATGCAAAATGTTAATAAACAAATCCGCCATGACGCGCGAAAGTGGACAACTGTTTTTTCCCCTATGGTTTTATGGGCACCGCCATCGGTCCTGTGCGTCACTAAAATATTTCAATCGTTTTTTTTTTGTTATTATAAGACGTATACCTCATCCATATACCTATTTTCAAAAAATGAAAAAATTATTTCACAAAATGACAGAAGAAAAAATTTCGAAATTTTTTCTATTGTTTATGTAAATAAGTGGTTAATTATTAATTTTGCATGCAAACAAAGAAGTATAGCGACTAGGCAATTAATTATCTTTAAAATGGAGTTTTTCAATAAGTTGAAAATTCGCTGAGTTCTCGTGCCCATAAACTCGGAAAAATCTGAGTTCGAGATAAACGCGTTTAAAGTCCGAGCGCACATCTGCCTAACTGCTCCACACGCTGAAGGACGTTAGAAAAAATAGCCAGAGCAGCTTAGCCGCTCCGAATTTCGATCTAAAATTTTAAAAGAGTACTCTTGAAATGTTTTACTTTCGATTTGTACAATAAAAAAATGAGTTTTTCATCACTCTATACGAGCATGCGTAAAATAATGCAAAATTCTTTTTTTTCAAAATTGCATAATTTAGTACTAATTTTTTGATAATTTTATATCACATTTAAAAATTTTGTGCTTTTTAAATTTATAGAAAAAGACCGCTAGTTTTCTTTGGCCGAACGTTAAGCTGGCACGACCACACATGAAATAATCCAAAATTCTCATTCTTCTATATTGCACAATTTAGTGCTAATTATGTGCCATATTTTAATTTTGTGCTTTTCAATTTTTTGGAAAAAAACTACCGGGTTCCTTTGCCTAAACGTTAAGCTAGCACAACCACAAATTAAATCGATTAAGTTTTGGTATTATGCAAGGATTTATAGGCACATCAGAACAATTTTTCAAAATCAAACCCTTATACTGAAAATATACCCCAAATAAAAATGAGATATTTTAAAATTTCATTTGAAAAAAGTACAAGTATATGCGAACTTTGCGCATTATTGGGGCCTGATTGAATTTTACGTAAAATTCTTGAAAATAAACCCTCAAGTAGTACCCTCGCACAGAATTTAAACATTAAGCGTAAATTTTATCACAATATCGAATTTTTTTTAAATCAGGAAGACCGGTGATTCTGGCCCCCGCTCAGTACAAAGGAACACCTCATTTCAGATGAATGGAGTAATAAATAAACTGCCGAGCTGAGGGAAAGGGGCTACAAAACCAGAATTTATTTTCGTTTAGAGCAATTGTGAATTTTCTTCAGCTAATGTATGTGGAAAGGGTGGTATTCAATGATTCAAAAGAACTTTTTAAGCTTAATATAACAAGCCGATGAATTGAAAATTTAAAAGTTTAGAGGAAATTTCATCTAGTTGGTAGAAATTTCAACTGTTTTGGAAAAGATGGACTTTTCTAAATTGGGAATTTAGAAAATTGAACTACTTTTTCCAAATGCATTTCTTGGGTTGAAAATACATTCATTTTGTTTACATTTGTTCTTTAAGTTAAAACTGATTTTTAAACTAAAAATGTAACTATTTCATTCAAAATATTTTTTTTTTAAACTTAATATTTTCTGGTAGTAAATTCAACTGCTTTTTATAGAAAATGCATCGTTTTGGCTTTGGAAATTCAGGAATTTAGTTGGAAATTAAACTGCTTTGTAGAAGATTTGTTTCATTTATTGTCATTATTTTTTTAAATAGAAATTTAACTATTTCATTTTTTGTTAAAAATAGATTTACTAGTTTAAACATTCGACTCTTTAGTTCAAAATTTATGGACTTTCTTGCATATTCGTCTTTTTGAAGGAAAATTTATATTTTAATAAAAAAATTCAATTATTTTGGTTAGAGGTGTATTTTGCTGCTAACAAATATATATATAGTTGAAAATGCAACTATTTGGTTAGAAATTTATGAATTTTGTTAAGAATCTATCTTTTTTTGGTAGATATTTACTTTTTTTTGACAATATAGGTGACAATATATGTGCTTTCATTTTTTTTTAATAAGTGTGAACACTATAATTAATAAATGGAAATAAAGTGGAATTTATCGCCTTATTATATCCAATTTGAAAAAATACGTTGATTGCATAGGGGACCCCCCCCCCCCTCCGTCACATGCATTCGTTGAAGAACATTCACAATTGCCCACACCGAAAAAATTCTAGATCTGATCATGCATAAATGTAGAGTATAATGTAGAGACATTGTAGTGACACATATTGGGCCTTATTTCTAATGTCTATCCACTAAAAAGTCAAAGTTGTCCGATCTAAGTTAAACTTAGGCAATGTGTTGTGTTCTTGGATAGCAGCTTATGAGTGAAAAATGTTGTTATTCGAATAAGAATTAACCGAGGGGGAGGAGGTGAAAGTTTTTGGATTTTCGTGGATATCGTCTATTTCGGTGATTTATAATTCTTTTGAAAGTCCCTTCGATTGGTCCTACACATTTTTTTAAATCAATATTTCACCTTCAAAAATGAGGGTCGAAAATAAATTTGACTTTTTTCAAAATGAGACAGGGTTTTTTGTTTGTTTTTTGGTCTTAAAAGAAAGATTAGCTTTTTCCTAGAAGACTATGCAGATTAGAAAGTGGGATTTGTGTTTTTAATTTGTAAAAAAAGCGCTAAATACTCTTGTACGCACATGACGCTAGCGCTCGAGCCCCCCCCCCCCCCGGACGCACCGGGGTGCCTTCATGGTATTGTTTTTACGAAAATTAATAATGTATGCTAGTATATTTTATCGCTCTCTGCATTTTACAGGGTTGATACTGCTTTTTTAAACTGCTCGCACTGAGTTGACTGAGGAATTTTGAAAAAATTTGGAATTTTGGGAAATCAAGTTATTAAATAAAAGGTCAGGTCGAAAAAGTGGTTTTATGGATTAAGTGAAATTAAAGATCAGATATTTTTATATGCTAATGTCTGGTCTTCTATCTGCCTTTAGTTTTTCAGTGACAATTGATTTCACTTTGTTTCCTAATTTTCGTTTCTTCTCTTTTGGGAAGTAAATAGTCGCATTCTGTGGCTGAGGAGACTTTCTTGAATTGAAGTGTCCCATCTTTAGTTTAACATTCGCCCCTATGTCATCACATGCACACTTTCAATGAGTGATAGGATGATAATATCACTCAGCAGGAGTTTCGAAATCTGCCTTTTGAGCTAGGATATTAGCAAAATTGCTCTAGTTCTTAAAATGCTGACCTGCTCACTCTGAGACGTATTAAGATAATTCACAATTATCTTCTAGTATTCATAAACGGCAGCAGTGTCATGAATCAAATTGTTCGATATGATTTCCATGATTTTGTGCTTGAATCCTCCATCTTTTGCATACTCACTAAGTCGACACACTAGGTCCCGAAGCATCTATGAGGATTTATATGTATGCTCCTAACATGTAATCTACATGGGAAATAGGATTTGAAATGCTTTCTATATGGATTTTATCAGTGGAACTTTTCTGACGGCGCACTAACTACCTACTTCTATATGGATCTATATGGATGTTCCCAATATGTCCTCTATGCGTGGAAGTGCAAAAATAACTTTGACGTGGTTTCTATGGGGATGTGCAAATAGGATTCTTTTAACAATCTGTAAATTCCTTACCACTATACGGTTTTATATGTATTCTCCTGAAATGTAATCTATATGAAATTGTAAACAGGATTTGAAGTGACTTCTATATGGATTTTATAAATAGGACTTTTCCGATGACGCGCTAATTACCTACTTCTACTATATGAATCTATATGGATCCTCTCAAGACTTATTCTATATGGAACTGCAAAATTAATTTGACGTGCTTCCTATTTGGCTGTGCAAATAGGATTTTTCAACAGCCTGTACATTCCCTAATTCTATATGATGCTATATGCATTCTCCTGATATGTAATCTATAAGAAATTGCAAATAGGATTTAAAGTGGTCCCAATTATGATTTAATAAGTGGGACTATTCTGTCAGGACGGGTTAAGTACCAGAGCTGGGCGCTATTTCACAAAAATTGTATTTGAGGTATCTGAAATACAAACTATATTCAGACAAAATACATTTCAAATACCTCACGAGGAAAATACAATTAGCTAATGTAGTTCAAATACATCAACAAAATACATATGAGAGTTTTGATATATTACTTGAAACACATGTAAGAATTGTATTTTGTAGTTGTGGTAGTTTGTGTATTTTCTTGAAAATACTTTCTAATACCAGCATATAAAGATTATATTATAAATCCCTAGAGTGTATAATAAGTCTAGAAATTTTATAATGAAAAAGTAGGAATGCAAGGAAGTGACAAAGAGAGGAGCGAGTGGGAAGAAACAGAGAGGAGAGACTGTTGATAATGATGTGAGGAGGGGCGGTAAGTGTTGCCTTGGAGAGGGGTTGGGAGAGGAAAGAGCTGGAATCGATTTGAGGGAGCGGTGGAAGAGGGGGTTGAATCCTACAATGCTGTACGCAGAGATGCGCAGAACCATTATGTGGCACATTGTGATGCACAGTGAAGTCATTCTGCCAATAAGGTTGCGCAGTAGATATTTATAATGCACGGAGATGCGCAGTAAGTCCTGAAGAACGTAGGGTTGACCAGTAGACACGTGTGGTATACAAGTGTGCACAATACAGGCCTACTCTATGTAGGGGAGTACAGTATATATACACTGAACACTAGGATGCGCATTGGAGACCGCCAATGTGAATAGCTGCGCATTACAGTTGTATGGGCCGTACAGATGCACAGTACATTATTAAGATACATGCACATGCACAGTAAAACTGTATGATATGTAGTGATGCGCAGTAGAGTTCTGAAATACACGTGGTTGCGCACCAGAGCGCTGTGTTATACTTAGGGCTGCGCAGTTAAAACCTGCGAGGTGCATGGTTGTGCATTAGAACCATGTAACGTTAACGGCTGCGCGTCATAAATATGTGAATACATTTCTGCATATTATAGCTCTTAATGTTTAGTGCTGCGCAGTAGAGTCCTATGATGCGCGTGATTCCGAATTGGGACTCTGTAATGTTCAGGGCCCTGCAGGTGAGTCATGTGATACACAGAGCTGTGTAGTAGATATTTATAACGCGCCAAGATGCGCAGTAAATCATATAATGCGCGGGTGCACAGCAGGCATGCATATTGCAGGTATTAAATTTAATCCTGCGATTTTTACAATGTCTTTATTTATTGAACAAAGAAGCTGCATTAAATTCTGTTTGCGGAATGAATTTTCGGCTGCGGAAACGTTGAGGATGCTGCAGAAAGCATTTAGGGATCAGTATATGTCTTCCAAGAATGTTTACAAGTGGTACAATGAGTTCAAGTCAGGTCGCGAGAGTGTTGAAAAAAATGTGGTGTCAAATCGGCGAAAATCATCAACTGATGAACATCACGTCAAGCAAGTCAAAGAAATGGTGCTCAAAAATCGTCGATTGACGATTAGAGACGTCGCTGATAGTTAACAAATATCATTTGGATCGGTGCAAGCGACTTTGAAGAACGATTCGGGACTGAGAAGAGTCAAATCTCGATTGGTACCAAAAACACTCAATTTTTTCGACAAAGAGCGTCGTGTTAACATTTGTGAAACAATGCTCTCTGACTATCAGGATGTAATGAAACGCATCATAACCCCCGTATTCACCTGATTTAGCTCCGTGTGACTTCTGGTTGTTCAGCAAACTCAAGAGACCGCTCCGGAGACACCGTTTTGACTCGAATGAGGAGATAAAAACCGAATCGCTGAAAGCTCTGAAGGTTATTCCGAAGGAGGACTTTGCCAAGTGTTTTGGTGATTGGAAAACTCGTTGGCATAAGTGCATCGCGGTGGAAGGGGATTACTTCGAAGGAGACGAAATAGATTCGGAACAATAAGTAAGAATTTTAAAAGTAATAATAAAATTCACCTTTC
>NC_046662.1:131046630-131085324 GCF_010883055.1 Belonocnema kinseyi
CAGATGCGCAGTACATCTGTGTAGTGCACATATCTATGCAGTACCGTTATGAGATACGTGTCGCCGCGCAGTAGAATTCTTAAATGAGCATGGTTGCGCCTCAGAGCTCTGTGTTGTACATTACTGCGTAGAGAAGTCCGAAGATGGGCAGGGTTGCTCAGTACTTTCCTGTTATATTTAGGGCTGCGCAGTTGAGCCATGAGAGGTGCATGGCTCAGCATTAGAGCCTTACAAAGTTAATGGCTGCATATTAGATGCATTTAATGCACGTTGCTGTGCATTAAAGTTTTTACTGTTTAGGGGTGCGCAGTATAGTCGTGTATTACGTACTATTGCACATTGCGGCCATGTAATGTTCAGGGCTGTGAAGTTGAGTCTGTAATGCACAGACCTGTGTAGTAGATATTTATAACGTACCGGGAGGCGCAGTAAATCCTGAGGAAGGGAGGGGTGCACAGAAGGCATGCGTATTACATAATTTTACACAGTAAATGCCCACTGTGTTTATGGGCGCGCAGTGGATATACACTGTACCCAATACTGTACATTAAATGCCGCCGAATATAGAGCTGCGAATTAGAGTCATATGGCTCGCACAGATGCGCAGTACAGTCTTACAGTACATGAATTTGCGCACTACCGTTATAGGATACGTAGAGCTTTGCGGCAGAGATCTGCAATACACAGGGCTGTGCATCAGAGCTACGTGTTGTACATTAGCAATGTACAAAACGTAGCTGTCCATTAGAACCTTGTAACGTCAGTGGCTGTGCAGCAGACTCATGTAAAGCGCAGGGCTGTGTAAAAGTGTTTTATAACGCAACGAGATTCGCAGTAAATCCTGAAGAACGCGGAGTGCACAACAGACATTCGTATTGTATAATTGTACACTTCCGATGTGTATGGGGGGAGGGGGGTGCAGTTGCAATACATGGTTCGCGCATCTGCGTACTGCAGCCCTGTAGTACGTAGAGCTGTGCAGTACCTTTATGCTGTACCTTAAGCTTCAATGTAGAGTCCTGTGCGGCGCATGGATGCGCATTACAATCATGTAATGTACAGGCCCGCGCAGTAGAGTCCTGATGCGTACATGTCTGCGTAGTAGAATCCTAATGTGTACAGCCCTGCGCAGTAGAACCATGCGATGTACAAGGCGGCGCAGTAGAACCGTGTAATGTTCAGGACTACACAGAAAAACCTAGTAGATTAATCCGTGCAATAGAGTCCCGTGGTGTGCAGTAGATATGTAGGTCTCGACAGCTGCGCAGTTCAGTCGTGAAGTACAAAGGGGTGCGCGGTAGCCATAGGTAGTACATAAAATCGCGCATCAGATATCTACTATATGTAGGGGTATGCAGTAAACGTTTGTGTTACCTAAAGATGCACAATACAACCTTGGAGTAGCTAGGTATGTTTAGTAGAAATCTATGGTAATTAAGGCTGCGCAGTAGAGAAATACTATATGCTAAGTTTCTCAATACGTATTACAGTGCGTATGTATATAGGGATGCGCATCAGAGATATTCGATGGGTAGGGGTGCGCAGTAGAGACCTGATACATTTAGAAATGTACAGTAGATACTTAGAATATATAGACATGTTTATCAGAACAAATACTACTGCGCAACCCTAAGTATCATATGTATCTACTGCACATCCTTACTTGCCATATGACTTTATTGCACATCTCTGAGCACTGCAGAATTCTATTGCGCAGCATGATTGACAAAAATAGTGTACGGCACAGTCTGCTGTTTCGTAAATTTCTAATGTGCATCCCTACATAGTTCAGATATCTAACGCGCAGTCTAATTCATCATAAAATTCTACTGCGCAGATTTGAATCTCATAAACACATACTGCACAGATATATACCTCATAAATACCTACTGCGCGTACATAAGTATCATATGTGTCTACTGCACAACCTTACTCACCATATGGCTTTATTGCGAATTTTATAGAACTGCAGAACTCTATTGCGCAGCATGATGTACAAAAACAGTGTACGACACAACCTGCTGTTTTGTAAATTTCGGCTGCGCATCCCTACATATTTCAGATATCTAACGCGCAGTCTAATTTATCATAAAAGTCTACTTGCAGCTTTTAGGCCCATGTATACATACGGCGCAGCACTATTTCTCATAAATACCTATTGCGCAGGTCTAAGTATCATATGTACCTACTGTGGAGCCTTCTTTAACCTATACCTCTATTACACTTCCTAAAATATCGTATGTATCTACTGCGCATACTTATGTACCACGTTCATGCACTGCGCACTTTTATGCTCCACAGATCTCTACTGCGCATCTCTAAGTACTTCAGGACTCAACTGCCGTCTACCACCCCTTTAACATGGTGCCACCCTTTTTTCATTTTTTTGTACTCCTACTCTTTGAATATGAAACTCCTAGACTTACAATAGAATTTTTATATGCTGTTATTAGAAAGTATTTTTAAGAAAATGCACAAAATACCTCAACTACATAATGCAATTCTTAAATATATTTCAAATACTATTTCAAAATACTCAAGTGTATTTTGTAGCTGCATTTGAATTACATCAGCTGAGTTGTATTTTCCTTGTGATGTATTTCAACTACATGGTGCTGAAATACATGTATTTCAGCAATGTAGTTGAGGTATTTTGTGCCCAGCTCTGCTAAATACCTACATCCATATGGATCTATATGGATCTTCTCAAGACGTATTCTATATGGAACTGCAAAAATAATTTAGCAAGATTACTATATGGATGTGCAAATAAGAATTTTTTAACATCGCGCTAATTCCCTACTTCTATATGGATCTGAATTGATCCTCTCAAGATGTATTCTATATGGAACTGCAAAAATAATTTGACGTGCTTTCTATATGGATATGCAAATAGGATTTTTTAACAGCCTGTAAATTCTCTACTTCTATATGGTGTGATATGGATTCTCCTGATATGTAATCTATATGAAATTGCAAATAGGATTTGAAGTGGTTCCTATATAGATTTTATAAGTGGCACTTTTCTGCTACGACGCGCTATTGAAATCCGTATATTAAAATATATATAACATGATGTAACATAATGTAAAATAATGTAATAGCTGGAAGATTATTTGTACAATGTTTCTGTCGGATGTCCCTCCGTCTGTCCGTCGTACTATTTTCAAAGGACGGGAAGTGAGTGTTCGTCAATGTTGAGAGAACAAAAAAAAATCGAGAGACTTTAGAATACAAATTTTTCCCTAGGATTCCTTATTTTTTTCTGAAAAATTAAATGTCAACAACTTTTAAAAATATTAAAAAAGATATCACAGATTGTGAAAGAAGAATCAAGAAGATCAAAAGGACATTTTTCCGTGAGATAAACAAATGAAGAACAAGTGATTTCGAACAATATATATCCGTTGTTGTTTTAAACGTTGTGCTACGGGCGGGGCTCGAGAGCCAGTGTAATAAGCGTACCCGACTACTCAACGTAGTCTCATAGGAAAGCTTTCTTCTAAGACAAAAAAAAAAGACCGCTTTTGTTGGGAATTTATTTCTATTGGTTTGCCAGTAATATTACAGAGAAGTAAATTGACATATTATGAAAAATGTGATTGCATTAGCAAATTGCATAAAGAAATATCACTATTTGTATTTTACGGTTTTGTGATTAATTTACAGCCAGATCAATTTCAATGTAGAAAATGTACTTTATAGATTAATTCTGGAAACTTTTTTTTTTATTTATTTCTACAATATTTTTTTTTACATTTTACTCCAAGTTACCAGAATCTTTGTACTGACATGAAATAATCACGAATTTCCATCATAAAAAAAACTTTCTTATCAATGTTACACCAATACTTTCATTTAAAAAATATATAGTTTACTTCAGAACAAACACTTCAACTTTCTACCAAAATACTTCAATTCTAAACCAAAAATATAAATTACAAAAAAAGAAGTTAATTTTCATCCCAACAGTTCAATTTTAAACTAAAACGATTTTTTCCGTTACAAATAGAATAGGTCAATTCGAGAAAAATACAACCGTCAAAATTCCTATATTTTATACCACGAATGATGGAGTTGGTGATAATATTTAATAGGACCCCTAAAAACCAGCCTTGCAATATCCACAACTAAAATGTTAAAAATGATAAGTTTGATTGTTATATATGAAAATATAAAAACGTCAAAAATTCTCTCTTTTTATCTCACAAAGTATCCAGTGCGTCAGAATGTTTGGAAAGACTTCAATCACAAGTTCTATTGCCGATATTTGAAAATATAAAAACGTCAAAAATCCTCTTTATTTATCCCACAAATGATGGAGTCAGTCACAATGTTTGGCAGGATAACTAAAAAACCACCCTTACTATATCCACAACTACAATGTTAAAAATGACAAGTTCGATGGCGATATATGAAAATACAAAAACATTATAAAATCCTCTTTTTTACCTCACGAATGATGGAGTCGGTGAGATTGTTTGGCGAGAGCTCTAAAAAACCACCCTTAATATGTCCACACCTACAATGTTAAAAACGAAATCTTTGATTGCCGATATTTAAATACATAAGATTCTCAAATATTCTCCTTTTTTTATCTCAAGAATGACGGAGTCAGCAAGAATGTTCGGCGCGATCCCTAAAAAATCATCCTTACTTTATCCACACCTAAAATGATAAAAGTAACAAGTTAAATGCCTATCTATGAAAATACAAAAATTCTCTTTTTTTTATCTCACAAATTATAGAGTGAGTGAGAATGTTCGGAAAGAACCCTAAAAACAACCCTTACTATGTCCATACCTACAATGTTAAAAATGAAAAGTTCGATTGTCGATATTTGAAAATATGAAAACAACAAAAATCCTCTTTTTTTATCCCACGAAAGATGGAGTCGGTGATGTTTGGTAAGACCTCTAAAAAACCATCGTTACTATAGCCACATCTACAATGTTAAAAATGACAAGCTCGATTATCGATATATGAAAATATAAAAATTTCAAAAATCCTCTTTTTTTATCCTACGAATGATGGAGTCAGTGAAAATGTTTGGCGAAACCCCTAAAAAACCACCCTTACCGTATCCACACCTAAAATGGTAAGAATGACAAGTTTGATGGTCGATATTTGAAATTATAAAAACGTCAACAATTATCTTTTTTGATCTCGCGTATTATAGAGTGGATCAAAATGCTCGGCAAGACCATTAAAACGCACCTATTCTATATCCAAACCTAAAATGTTGTAAATGACAAGTTTGATGTCGATATTTGAAAATATAAAAACTTCAAAAATCCTCTTTTTTATTCTACGAATGATGGAGTCGGTAAGAATGTTTAGCAAGATCCCCAAAATCGCCCTTACTACATATATCCACACCTACAATGATAAAAAATGATAATTTTGATTTTTGATATTTAAAAATATAAGAAAATAAAATATTCTCTTTTTTATCTTAAAAATAACAGAGTTTGTCAGAATGTTTCGCAATGTTGCATACCAAGAATTTTATGTTATATGCCGGAAGAACCCAGCAAATCAATTAAGGTTGAACCCTTAATTGTTTTTATTTTTCTGCAGGATCGCTGAATCTTTCGTCAGAAGAGGTGCCTTTGCTTCCATGATGTGCGTGGATTATGAGAGGGGTTTAAATATCTCTTAATACGTGTAAATTAAATTGTTCCAGAAAAGAGTAAACATTTGTTTTAATTCGACATATTTCCTTAAAGACTACCACTGGACCATCGAGTGAAACAAGTCAGCGGGCAGAATCCACAACTCAAAAATACTAATTAATTATTTTAGATAATTAATTAATTAAATTAAATTTACTTTTCAAAACAATCACTGGGAGAGAGACCAATAGGATGAGAGCACACAAAGAACTGCGTATTTAAAAATTTTAAATTCCATTATCTTGTTTTATGGTGGCCCTCAGGGTAATTTATCTCTCACACTGGGGTGCGAAGCTTCAACATATTCCCGTCGAATCCGTCACTCCCGGCACAACGCGTTGCGATTGTCACACTACAGGTTTCCACAATTTGAAAATTTCTCAAAATCTCCCTTAACGCCCGTTTGCAAAAATCAGGGTTCTCGGCTGGTTGAGTAGTTAGCCTCACGCAGAAGGATTGCACACGTCTCCGATATCGGTTTTCTACTACAACGCGTTTCTCCATTTTACGTCCCAAAACCCTCCCTTGCCGGACCTCCTTTTGTTGGACTTGAACCTTCGGAGCTATAATAGACGGCACGACACGTGCGAGGAAAAACGGACAAGGCAAGAGAGCTGGTCGATGAATGATTGTGATCCAACCGAAGTTCAAGTCGCTCGAAAAGTGGATTTTGATAAGATGCAGACTAAATAATATTTGATACTATATATGTGCCTTCGTGATACCAATCCGTAATGCATCTTCCTAAATGTATGTAATAGATGGTTGAATTAACTTGAAGGATTTTACCTAAATAAGATTTTTATGTTCAATAACAATCTGCATTGTTAATCAACATCTTTCAGTCGCCTTGAGCCTTGCAATTATCCAGATGATAGGAAGGCTAGGAGGTGGCATGAGCGTAGGCGGGGAAAGGAGGCTGACACTTGCCTCTGTTCCCCAACATTGTACTCGGTGTAGCGTGGTCTATGTATTGCGATTCTAATGTGACAGACTGCTCTCTCTCTCTCTCTTTCTCTCTTTAGCCTACTAATCTTATGTATGGTACAGTGTTTCCACGGGAGGTGCACCCAAATTGTCCATGGCCATGTATACTATTAATCTCTTTAAGTAACGTGTATAGGAAAACAGTTGCATAATTTCCCACCTACCGAGGTAGGCATATAATTACGCTGATAGGAGAGCATTCACAGTATTCGAAGCAATGGATATGTTCTCGCAAGGGAAAATTGGTTCCCGAACCCATGGAAACTTACGAAGGGAATTCCGGTATTAATTGATTGTTACAAACAAGTATATTATAGGAACGTTTGATTTCTCGTGAAGGCTAATTGACAAGATTCTAGCTACGGTTGATTAGAAAATGAATGATATTCCAAATTTTATGTATGATTGGCTGAGTGAGTGAGACAGGGTACTTTTGGCAAAAACTATATGCACGAATGATTTAGATGATGTCGTAACTTTATGACATGTGACGCCTGGCTAGCTCATGTGTGTTGTAAACATCTGATGTGACGTGTGTCACATTTCTGCTAGAAAAATGCGAGAAGCAGGTTAATTATGAATTAATGAGGTTGATCTACATGTTCTTTTAAGACAAAATGAACTGTAGGTCATTATGAAAGAAAAGAATTTGCTTAACTTTAATTCTCGATTACGGTGATTTCATCGTGGTTAATTTCGACACTGTCCTTAAGGGTTATTAATATTTACCAATATCCTTCCCTTCATATCTGATAGTTTAAGTTCCTTTTGCTTTATGCAGATATACATATAATTGATCCATTGTGCGAAACCCACGAATGCTCTCCGTTTTGCATTCGTGTGCACAGTTTAGTCTTAGGATTCCTTACTTTATTGAACTTCATTCCCTTTTTATATACCACCACACTACACTGGTGCAGCAACAGGAAGAATTCGATGTTGACATCCAGGTATTTACAGTACTGGCAATCACGAGAATTCAGGGCGATGAGGGAATAAATCAGCGATCTATGCGGGTTGTAGTCTCTGCTTCGACATGCTTATCCTTGATGATGCTGACGGCGGATTGTCAAACGAAGATTTGGTTATGTCCTTGGAAGATGATACTTAGCAAGTGTATCCTCACTGGCAGAAAGGTCATATTGAGCCTTGCCTGGCAACATTTAAGGTGATTCTAGGTTGACATGAACCGTGAGCTTTTCCAGAGAAGATAATTAAACAGACTGTCATTGAAGTCGAGGGTCACTGGCAATTGTTTCTAAAAAATATAGCTTCCGTCTCGAGGTAGTTTTGACACGGCAACATAGAGAGAAGGGTAATGCGTTGATGAGAGCGGCTCGAAAGAGGTAGAGCACTATCAGTATTGACAGTAGTACCAGGCAGGCATAGGAGCCATATATTAACGACGTATGACTGGACTGTTCTTGCCTTTGCATACTGAAATCGTATAACTGTTGTTCCAGTTGTTCCAAGTTTTTGTCTCCTTGCTAATAGGATGACAGGCTTACATACTCCTGGGAAGTTGTTGGGATTAACCTGGTTGTCTGGGTTGATTTTCAGATTTGTTGTAATTTTGAAGATAATTTTGAGAGGGCCAAATGAACATGTGGTCCATATCCAGTTATAGTTTGTTCATGAATAGGCTCCAATCCTGTTAGGGTTAACGTAGTTGTTTTTAGGTCACACCCTAGTGCAATTTGTATCAATCCCAAACCTTGGAGATTAATATGAAGATCAGTGTCCGTGAAGCAATGCAGTTCGGCATCAATTGCTTTATTTGTTAAACATATCCAACCACTTGAGATGGAATAATACAGAAAGGCTGTTTTACGAAAGACAAATGTATATCGCATAACCGAAAGCTTTGCAAGGATGGATTGAGCAAAAGTTGAGTTTCACAGGTTCGATGAGCGACCGTCTCCTAAATGGGAAACAATCCTGGACTATCAAACTTCTTTTTCATTTAAGTGGGCAATAGATTTCCAGTGACTGGTACCGGTTCTCGATTTCTATCAAGGAGTCCTTGAATCTATTGACATGCAGAAAGGTGTTAACCCTCCAATAGTTGATAATTCGTATCAGGGCCATTGGTTCTCGTAGAAGATGCCAGTACTGGCCTGGAACGGGAGATGCTGGTACTTTGATCTTGCTTAAGTATTGATTGTGGGTGTCATATACATAATCACAAAAATTAGTGATAGAATATGGCGGTACATAGCTTTTGCGTTTAGTTCCTAAATTATACATGTAATTATATAGTTGTAATACACGGAAAAAATGATATAGTTGACAATGCGTGATATCAAAATTCTTTCGAAAGTTATAATGCTACAAACTAAGAATATACGAGCACACACACTTTTCCATCTTACCTAACACCCCCTTCACCCATGCTACTGCCCTTTTGTCCCCCCTTTCATGTAACATTACGTCCATGCTTATCCCACTCCTTTCCAACTCTTCACACTCCTCCAACCAGTGCTTAACTTTTACATCCCCCTTCCCGCCTAATTCACATATTCTTTTCTCTCTAGAAAGCCAGAACCTATTATAATTCCCCATGCAACCGCATCTCATTCTCGCTATAAGTTCCTGACTTCGTTGCTCTCCTTTCTCACACGAATATTGCGCTCTATTTCTTGGCGTAATCCATACATTCCTCCCTTCCTCGTGCATACTTCTCACTTCATCTTCATCTTTGTACCACTACGTCTGTTCTCCTTCTCCCACCAACCCTCCTTAACCAGCTTACCCCCCTCTTCCAAAAATTTCTCCTTATATTTACACGCTCGACTCCCTGTTATAATCCCTAAACTCGTCCTTCCTATCACTCTCCTGACTATATAGTTTGGCGTATTCCTTGCTAACACCAGTGTCCACTTTACCATACATAGCTCTCCTGTATCCTATTTACCTCCTCACTTACCTTCCACCCCCACATCTGCACTCCGTAAAATAAGACACTTATCACTAGCGAATCAAACAATTTCATTCTCCCTAAAAAATCATCTGCCAACAACCTCTTCCCAAACCCCCACACCCGCCTTCTTTCCTGAACAGCATTACCTTCGATGTGTCCGCTTTTAACTCTAACCTATTTTTTTCTACATACCTTCTCAACCTTTTTATCAGCTCCTTTAAAGCCTCTTCACTCTTTGCTAGCAGCACTATGCCATCTGCATATGCTAGTGACCATATCCTGACTCCTCCTACCCTAACTCCTCCTACCACTCCGCCCAATATCTTACTTTCTATATCCGCAATCAAAATTGCAAAAAATGTTGGCTAAGCGGGCACCTTTGCCTTAAACCCCTGTCCATCCAGAATCTTTCAGAGATTCCCTTCCCTCCTCTTTACCCTATCATTCGTCTCCTCATATACCTTCCTTACGCTCTCCATCAGGCCCCTCTTCACTTCCCTCTCTTCCACAACCTCCCCCTATCCATAGAAGGGAACGCACCCTTTAGATCTACAAAAAACTCGTACCCTTAGCATTTTTTTTGGTTAGGTCTCTATCCACCACGTGCTGCAAGACGTAAATATTGTCAATAGTACTCCGTCCCTCCCTAAGGCCCGCTTGCGTCTACGGCAATATCCATTTCCCCTCAACATCCTTCCGCAGCCTATCTGCCTTAGATTTTTCGAACATCCTTATCTGCTTCTCTATCTTCTCATCATTCAGCTCCTCTCCATCTACCTCCCTCGTTCTTCTAATCCAGTCATTTCTCTTCCGTGTATCTGAACCCTGAAATGGTTCCTTAACCCTCGAAGTGACAAGCGGGCCTCAGAGACCCGGCAGGTCACGATTCTGGAGTTGCAAAGAGTTGTGTATGAAGTATGGACTTGTGCATGGACATTTCTTTTTGTAAAGTTTAAATACATACATACAAAAATTAGTGTATTGTGAAAATTCTATCTGTGGAGTGCTCCACAGAAACGTATATTTTACCTACACAAAAAGGCAAGTCGGGCCATATTACTCATATACTCATTTTTGCATAAAAATACAGTTTTGATGAATAGGTTTCAGTTGAGCAGTTACTTTATTTTAATGTTTTGAAGGATTTATCTTTTTTTGGCTAAAACAAATCTACTGCTCGCGTGTGCAAATATAATTTCTCGCGTAAGCTCTTTTAAATTTGCGCGCGCATTTGCAACACGTGATATAAGTGACAAGCACATATAATAGTGATTCTTCTGTCATAGTTGTCGTGAAGGACCAAAAGTACAGGTGAATTATACCTATGATACATATAGTACATGGGACGTTGCACACACTATTTTTTCAACACGCGCAATCACACAAGAGTTATCATATGTCCGTTTACTCACGCGTGGTTTTTAAACTTGACTTCTTCACCAGCTATGAATTGGTTTAAAATCTGAAACCGAATGGACTGAATTGGGTAGAAACAGTGCGCAAAAACAAAGCATTTATTCCTCGAGAATTTCTTCCAAACAGACAACGGCCAGCAGGAAGCAATCTGTTTGGCTTTAGACAGTTAGGACAGCTGGGATTAATTATAATTATAAATAATTATAACTTCAAATATAATGTAATTACAAAACCTAATTATAAATAAAAATAATCAAACTTCTTTGGGTTTTCTATACTCTTACTGGAAAAATGAGTTTGAATTTCAACGGGCCTGAGAGGCCCGGTTTGCCTTTTCACGTCCCGATTTTAGCTTGCCGTCATGAGGGTTAAAAAATTTCCTTGATTCGTCGCTCCCTATCTTCTCACTTATCCCTACCCTACGTTTCCTAAACCTGTTAATTATCTTGCAAACGGTCCCTTCTGTCTTAACACTTCTCAACTCCTCTTCCAGCTCTTTTTCATTTTCCTGCTCTTTCTTCTTATACATCGCCTTAAACTCCTTTCTCATTTCTACGTACTCCTCCCTTTTTGCATTTACTTCCTTACACTTCTTGTACTTATTTTTCACCTTTCTCATCATCATTTTACATTCCCCATCCCACCACGGCTTCACTATTCCTTTCTTCTTCCTAAATACCTTCTTTTGCGCAGAACCTTTCACTTTCTCTTTTAGATCCCCCTATATCTTGTCAACCAAATGCCCCTCAAAGATTCACTTTTTATCTCACCAATGATGGAGTCTGTAAGACAGTTCAGCAAGGCCCCCGAAAAGCAAATCTTACTATATTCACACATAAAATGTTATAAATGACAAGTTTGATTGTCGATATTTGAAAATATAAAAACGTCAAAGATTCACTTTTTTATCTCACGAATGATATAGTCTGTAAGACTCTTTGGCAAGGCCCCCAAAAAACAACAATTACTATACCTACACCTAAAATTTTTGTAAATGACAAGTTCGATTGTCTTCATTTGAAAATATAAAAACATAAAAAATTCTCTTTTTTATCTCACGAATGATGGAGTCGGTGAGAATGTTCGACAAACCCCCTAAAAACCACCCCTACTATAGCCACACTTAAAATTTTAAAAAAGAACAAGTATGATTGTCGATATTTGAAAATATAAAAACGCTAAAAATTGACTTTTTTATCTCACGAAAGATGGATTATGTAAGAATGTTTAGCAAGGCCCCCAAAAAAACTCTTACTATATCCACACCTGAAATTAAAAAAATGATCGTCGATATTTGAAAACATAAAAAAGTCAAAGTGACAAGTTCTTTATTCATAACGTGTCCCCTAAGGGTTTACATGACTTCCATTCCTTACAACCGCTTACATATATATTTTTAAATCTTATCCCTACTTTATACAATTATTTACAAATATTTACATTAAGTCTTATATCTAGTTCCTTATCTCTATTTCTTGTGAGAGCGCAACTTAGGACTTATTAGCAAACGAGTGAGCGAGCGAACGAAAGCGAGAGCAGAAGCGAGAGAGAGAAAATCAGAACACAAACGCATAGTAATCTACTTATACTATTACCAAAACATTACTCAAAATCTTTATACTTCTAACCTAAGCGACCTCCGTTTACTTTTTCTTTGACTTTTTTTATACCTTTAATTTACTATTTTTTTCAAATGCATTCTTTCATTTTCTCCCATTCGCTCCTCTATCACCCTCCAACTCCTTCATCCACACTTTCTGTTCTCTTCTATTCCCAATACATCCCCTCCCTTACGTCGTTTTCCGAGCGAAATCTTGCTATTCATGTCCATCTTCTCTCCCCCCATCCCTTTTTTAAACACTTTGGTACTTCTTCCTTTTTTATCATATTTGATCATTTATCGTATTTTGATTCCTCAATTAGCCCCGATCTTTCTATAAATTATCTTTCCCTCTCCTTTTTCCCAATTCTTCATAGCTTACTCCAGTCCTGTCTTCTATGTTACTAGCATTAAAATACTTCCTCCTTCTTCTTCCCATCTCGTTAATTCTACCGTCCTCCCTCTCCGCTGTTTTACCTCCATCGAACACTTTCTCCCTAACACACCTCCCTTTCCCTTTCGAAGCGTCGTCTCAAATTTCTATGACCTCTGCTCCATAACCTACCAGCGTATCAAATAACCACATTCTTCTTCTCCAATTTTTTAAACCTTTTTTTTACTAATCCCTATAGCTGTTTCATTACCCCTGCTTTTTTCTATCATTTCTCTGATATGAGCTCTATGTTCTTCATTCGTTTGCAAAATATAACCCAAATATTTAAATTTATTTATATTTTTATTGAAATTTAAATTAAGCCCGCCATTCCTTCTTCATCATCTGCCATCAACACTATGTCGTCTGCATATGCCAGTATGTGTTACGAACGAGCGGATTACTAACGGGGGTTGAGATGCCCGCTAGGCCTTACCTAAGTCTTCCATCCGTTGCCGGAGGTACCAAACCAATAGGTCACCCCAGAAGGGAGTGCCCTATCTTTATTTTTTAAGAGTGGTATTCGATTTCTATGACCAACTCCAGGACTGGGAGCCTTAGCCCTTGTAGCCCTTGAATTTTTATGGGGTTGTGCAAATGACTACTCCCCTGTTTACGTTAGCAAAATTTGGTCGGATTTATTTAACATAATTAACAAGGATTTTTGAATTGCACACTTGGAATCCTTAAGACTACCGTCTATCTCCACGGTAGCGGAAGAGATGACGGGCTAAACAACTTCGTTTCGATATTACATAAAAGAACCGACACATCATCGGCACTTTCTTACTCAATTTCCCATCCCGCCGAAGGGGTAGAGGCACGAAGAAGAGAAAGAGAGAGAAAATAAGAACAAAATGATAAAACGTATTATGTTTTCTGACCTAATGATTTCCTTTGATGCGTTGCAATCGTGGAGCGTCGCTCACCATTCCTTCTATTTCGTAAAACACGGTGCGCAAACTGTCACTCCACTCTAGTCGTTTTAACTCCGGTACTCTGCGTGCACACAGCTTCTTAAATTTAAAGTGAATTTACCAGATTTCCATCTCTTGGTTTTCGAATTTCTACGTCACGAAAACCCTCTTTGTTGATCACCGCCCTTCCGATAAACGTACTTGTGGGAGTGACAACCCGCGTACCGAGACCCACGCGAGGTAAAATAGTGACGGGCAAGTTGGACTTTAACTCTAATTTCCCGTTCGGACAATTAGTCCGATATCGTGAAGAAGTGTTGAACGACTGCCTCGAGGCAACAGGTAGGATGCACCTCGTAGGCCACGGTATTGATGGTTTAGGTAGGGTTTTTAGCATGTCTGCATTTTTGGCCTGGGAACTGTCGCGGCCGGATGCGCTCCGCGTGGCCACAGTTGCTGAATTTCCAAAATTTGTGCAACTAAGACTGCCTGCCATGCACGTGCAGTGTTTTTAAGGTGAAAAGATCTTGATTTTCGTCATGTGATTTAAAATTTTGAAATTTGGGTAGCTACCCGAAAGTATTTGATTTTATTCAAATGAATTTTTAATGTTAATTCACAATTGACATTCTTAATTAACATTCAGTGGTCTCGCGGATCGTTAATATTGTCCAGTCCGCGCGTGGCGTAATTAGCGAGATCTCTGTCCACTGCTTTCTCCCTCTCTCCCCGTCGCTTTGGTCTCTTTGAAGTTCGTATCGGAAAGTCAACAATCTCGGCCACGGTTTACATACGTATAACGCGTGGGTACTGTGATTTCTGTGATACTGTTTTTCATCACCCCCTTTCCTTTTCTAAACCTTGTCTGACTCGTTGCTCTATCTTTTTTTCCTAAACTTTTTTCTTCAATCTCTCCGACAAAACCGTTACATATACTTTATAGAGTGTTGGCATGAGCGTCAAATCCCCTATAAACTTTAACCTCCTCTCCTTTGCCTTTCTCCACTATTAGTATCATAACTCCTTCCTCTCATAACTCTGGCCACCCTTCTTCTCTCCATACTTGAGAACACATTATACATGCCCATTCCTCTTGTTCCGTCCTTCCATATTTCCATACTTCAATTGCAATCTCATCTATGCCAGGTGCCTTTCTATCCTTCGTTATTTTTAACACCTTGACTATTTCTTCCCTTATTATGTCCTCTTCCTCATCTCCTTCTCTACCAGATTTTCCTCTCTTCCTAACTTTTCTGTCTAATACTAGCAAATATAAAAAAAAATTTCCATTCTACAATTTCAATACCTTGATTTAATCTTTTTCTTCTTTTTCTGTCTCTGTTTACTACCTTCCATGCCTCTTCTTCCGTCCTAGGATTCTCCGCCTCCTCCTCCAACCTTTTATTCTCTTCCTCTTTCTTTTCATCATACAACTCAGTATAATCTTTCTTTTTTCTCTTATTTTCTCGGCCCTTAATGCCCTTAGTGCTTCACTCTACCTAACCTGCCATGCCGCTGCTACTTATCTGCACCGGTTTTCCTACCCTGCTCCAAACGCCAATCAAACTAAACTCCTAGGCAACCCACAAACTGACTCAAACCCTCAAAATATCGCTCACTTTTTCACTTCTATTATTTTCATCACTCAATCTCTCACCCAAAAACACTTCTTTCATACTCTGCCCATTCACTCACCTCAAATCTCACTGCAGTTTACTAAATTCATCAATACACAATCACCGCTACCAAACACTTTCATGTCGAAAACGGAAGTCAACATGACAAGTTTGATTCTCAATATATGAAAATATAAAAACGTCAAAAATCCTCTTTTTTTATCCCGTGAAAGATATAGTCAGTGATAATGTTTGGTAAAACTTTTGAAAAACAACCCTTAATATATTCACACCTAAAATGATAAAAAATGACAATTTTGATTTTTGATATTTAAACATATAAAAACATCAAAAATTCTCTTTTTTATCTCCCGAATTATAGAGTGGGTCAAAATGTTCGGTAAGGCCCTCAAAACCTACGTATTCTATATCCAAACCTAAAATGTTGAAAATGACAAGTTTGATTGTCAATATTTGGAAACATAAAAACGTCAAAAATCCTGTTTTTTATCCCACGGATGATATAGTTGGTGATAACGTTTGGTAAGGCCTCTAAAAAAAACCACCCTTAATATATCGACACCTACCATGTTAAAAATGACAAGTTTGATGTCGATATTTGAAAATATAAAAGTTTCAAAAATCCTCTTTTTTTATCCCACAAATGATGAAATCGGTGAAAATGTTTAGCAAGACCCCCAAAAAACCACACTTACTATATCCACGCCTAAAATGTTAAAAATAAAATGTTTGATTTTCGATGTTTGAAGATATAAAAACGTCAAAAATTAATTTTTTTTATCTCACGAATAATGAAATCGATGAGAATGTTAGACGAGACCCCAAAAAACCACCCTTACTATACCCAGAACAAAAATGTTACAAATGAAATGTTTGATTGTCGATATTAGAAAATATAAAAACGTCAAAAATTCTCTTTTGTTATCTCGGGAATTATAGAGTGGGTCAAAATGTTCGGCAAGACCCTTAAACCCACCTATTCTATATGCAAACCTAAAATGTTAAAAATGACAAGTTTTATTGTCGATATTTAAAAATAGAAAAACTTCCAAAATTCTTTCTTTATCCCAAGAATGATAACGTCGCTGAGAAAGTTTGACAAGACCCCCAAAAATCCACCCTTACTATATCCACACCTAAAATTTTATAAATGACAAGGACGATGGTCAATATTTAAAAATATAAAAACGTCAAAAATCCTCTTTTTTATCCTACGAATGATATTGGCGGCGATAATGTTTGCTAAGACCTCTAAAAAACCACCCTTACTATATCCACACCTAAATGTTATAAATGTAAAGTTTGACTGTCCATATTTGAAAATATATAAAACTTCAAAAATCTTTTTTTATTCCACGAATGATATAGTCGGTTATGTTTGGTAAGACCTCTAAAAACCACCCTTACAATATCGACAACTACAATGTTAAAATGAACAAGTTTGATCGTCGTTTTTTGAAAATATAAAAACTTCAAAAATCCTCTTTTTTGATCACACGAATTGTGGAGTCGATAAAAAAGTTCGGCGGGACACCTACAAACCACCCTTATGGTATGGTTTTTAGGGGTCTCGTCGAACATTTTGACCCACTCTATAATTGGGGAGGTAAAAAGAGGACTTTTGATGTTTTTATATTTTCTAATATCAGAGGATTTTTCGTTCTTCAATTTTAAAATTTCACCAATCAAAATTGTATTTGGCATGTTTGAATAATGTGTGATTCGTAAGGGTACTTAACCCCCTAACAATTAAGAATTTCGAATACTTCTTCAGATGAAATATAATTTTTTTTCCTCATAACTTATTTAGGGAAACAAAATTCAAATAAAATAGAACAATTTTCGACAAAATAGTTAGATCTTCCACTAATGAAATTACTTTGCAACTAAATAATTCTACATTGGGCTTTAAATTTTAAGTTTTGAAAATTTCAAGTTGAATTTATTTGTCGGAACGATCGATGGTTTCTTTGAAAGATACTCTGTAGGGTAAAAAGTTATCTGTTTCATAAAAAAATCACGTTTTTCTTTTTAGAAGATTGGTCCTTTTCTTCGAATTTGACTATTTTTTAGTTAAAGTAAAAATATACAGTAGAAACTTGATATAACGAATTTTAAGGGAATGCGAAAGATTTACATTATGAGCGGGGATTTGTTATAAATGAATTTCGCTCCTTCTGTTTCACGATGAAGAAAGTGGACCAATTTTTCGTTGTATGCGGGATTTTGTTATAAGCGTAAACGTGATATTGAGGTTCTACTGTATATAAAATTTCAGAAGGTTCAAGTACTACCTTGAAAAGTAGTTCTTTTTGTTTAAAATTCACCCCTTCAATGAAAGAATAAAATTTTTTAATTTTATTTGAAAACTCTACTGTTTGAATTGTTGCAAATTCATCTCTTTTGGCTGAACTCAACGCTTTTTGTTTTAAATAGAAATTTTTTTATCTTTTTTATTTGGAATATCACATTTAATATTTTTTATTGACAATACATCGTCTTTGCTCTCATATTCAACAATTTGCTGACATTTTTTTTATATACGCTACAGATGTATAAAAACGGGAAAGCTGGGAATTCAGAACTTCCGCGATTATGACTGGAGATTTTCTATCTTTAACTGACAATTTCAACAGATCGAAATTTCCAACACTCACCTCGACGAGCTTTGTTTCTCCTTAGTCAAAAAAAATGGCCAGTTGAACGATCCCCCTGCGACGTTCCGAATCGTTCGCGCGCCCACGAAATGCTCGGTAGTTTTAGTGGTTATTATTACTGTAATTATAATAATTATTATGGATATATGGACGTTTATATATATATATATATACATGTGTGTGTGTGTATCTATATATGCATATATACACACATATATACATTTATATGCATGTGTGCATATGGGCACATGTATAAAGGATATAGTGAATGCACGTATTATATTATACACTAGATGTTCCATTGCCAATTTCACTATTAATATTCTTTACCATCGTTATCCTTATTATCAATCTCGAAATGTATGACGGTATACTTTACTTCCTATAAGTAGCCTTCCCAATATCATTTTACGACCTTAATTATTATAATTATTATTTTTCATTATGGGTATGTAGGGGGATGTGTATATGTGTATGTGTATGTTTTGATCGAGAAGCGAATTATAATTCAATGTGTTATATATGTATGTCGGTGGGTTTTATGTTTATGCATATATGTACGGTTAACTACTATCGGTGAGAAAATTCGAGTCCTCTGTCTTTGACGTTGAATAAGTATGTGAAGAAAAAATGGTAGGTTAAAGAAAAAGGTCTCATTTTAAAGGTGCAAATGTTGTACGGTATTGAGCTGGAAGGTAATATTCCAAAAAAATATTTGTAGCTTACAGATCTAAAAATCTGATGAAAAGTAAGGAAATTTGATAGCTTTTAAAAACATTGAACTTTAAAGTATGGTTTTTTGTAGAAAAAATAATAGGGAAAATATGAAAAAATGCATAGTGGTACAATACACATTTCTGGACAGATTGCCATCGAAAAATTAACAAAATATAAATAATTGTTCGTTTTTTGTGAATAAATATGCGAGCGCACTATCTTCAGTTCTAATGAAGATAATGAAGTGATTTAAATTGGAGGTAGTTTGCTGAACTATCTGCAATAATTTATAATTTGAAGGAAGTATGTGCTTCTTGTTGTCTTTGTACAAATTGCGATATTTAAAGTCAGTTTTTTATACAGGAAAGCAAGTGTGAGATCCCAGCGTGGTGTAGTTTTTTCAGGGGATCGGCTTCGGTTTTCCTCAACACAGGGAAAGGGTTTGAAGGCCAGAGTGAGGCTCGGAGGGACAAGTTGCGTAGGTCGGCTTGAGGAAAACCGAGGGCGATCCCCTAAAAGAACGGCACCACGATGGGCTCTTGCACTTGCTTTCCTATATAAATAACTGACTTCAAATATCGCAATTTGTACGAAGACGACAAGACGCACATACTTCCTTCAAATTGTAAATTATTACAGAGAGTTCAACTAACTACCTCCAATTTAAATCACTTCATTATCTTCATTAGAATTTAAGATAGTGCGGTCGCATATTTATTCACAAAAAACAAACAATTATATATTTTGAAAATTTTTCGATGGCAACCTGTTCAGGAACGTTTAATGTAATACCGTGAATTTTTTCAGATTTTTACTATTATTTTTTCAATAAAAAACTATGCTTCAAAGTTCACTGTTTTTTAAAGCTATCAAATTTCCTCACTTTTTATCGTATTTTCAGATCTGTAAGCTACAAATAATTTTTTGGGACTTTTTGGGACTCTAATTTTCTCGCCAATAGTAGGTTTATTTGCACGTAAATGATATGCATAACCTTTAGCAGGAATAAATTAGAGGATAAGACGAAGCTTAGGTTAGGAAGTAATGTAACGCCGGTTCAAGAGAGGGAGAGAATAATCGCGCGCGTGCGAAATATTCAGCCAACCCACGCAATTCAAGATACTAATAGCGCGCGTGCGAAAAATCCAGCTAACCCGCGTAATTCTGGAGATAGCGCGCCAATCTCCGATAAGCGGCTCTCCGATTGAACCGTCATCGAGGAGTGGGTAGGGTCGGATTTACGACGGGGCAACCAGAGCGAAAGCCCCGGGGCCCCTACATGATAAGGGCCTCCACCAACCGTGGATTTAAAAATTTTATAGGAATAAAATTTTCCATTTTTTAAGAAATTAATAATCACTTAATAATAAATTAATAAATGTTCTTCTACAGTATTCTGATGAATAACAACGTGATAGCTGCATTTCCTAACATTGAGAACACATTGAGAATGTACTTGGTATTAATAGTGGCTAATTGCAGCGGAGAACGTTCATTTTCCAAAATAAAAATGATTAAAAATAGGCTACGTGCAACGATGGCATAAAAACGTCTTGTACATTTGTCATAGCTCAGTATAGAGAGTGATTTACTTCGAGAAATGGACTTTGGAGAAATCATTGATGATTTTGCCTCTAAGAAAGCACGTAAAGTGTCATTCATTTAAAGACAAAGTAATATATATTTTAATAGTGTTAATTTGTTGTTCAAATGTAAAAATGAAATTAATAATAGATATTTATTAATTTAAAGAGTCTCCAATTTTTTCTAACCCCGGGCCCCCACACATCTTCAACGACGGCGCCCCGCTCCTCGACTGATAGATAGATCGTCAGCCACCTCAATAAGAGGTAGGAGCAGGACGCCGAAAACGTCAATCATTAGTAGGGATCCGTCAGATTTAAAAGCAACCCCTAACTGTGAAAACACTAATCCCAACAAATCAAAAGCGCCGGGAAAAGTACCCCCAATAAACGTCATTGTAGATGAGGCTAACCATCCTTACACAGTTCTACACAAACTATTAAAAGATTGTACCAAATTTAAGCCAATAGTGTACAATCTCGGGTCAGATATATATTCCATTCGAGTTTCCTATCTCGAAGAATATAGAAAAATTATCACCAGCCTAGAGCAGCAAGGATTTCAATATTACCTATATAAAAATATTGAGTCTCCACCCATTAAACTAGTGATTAGAAATATCCCCAACCCGTTTCCGGAAGACTCAATTCTCTCTGAACTAAAAGAGGAAGGGTTTAAAATCACGTCGGTTGCTTAAATGAAGAGCCGGCAAACTAAAAAAGCATTGCCAATGCTGCTGGTAACATTGCCAAATACCCCGCAAGCAAAAGAGCTTCTCAATCTGAAGTATCTTGCTTTTATAAAAATAAAGGTCGAGCCTTACGTAAAACCCAAGGATACCTCCCAGTGCTTTAAGTGCCAAAGGTTCCACCATGTCTCTGACGTGTGCCACGCTACTCCACGCTGTGTGAAGTGCGGTGGTACGCATCACAGCTCCACATGCAAAAAGGATCCTGAATCGCCGGCCACTTGTGCGAATTGTGCTGGAAACATTCCTGCTAATTACAGAGGCTGTTCTCCGTTTAAGAAAGCTTCCAGGAAACCTATAATAAATCAATCAAAAACTCATAATACGCGTAAGGAAACGGTACCTATTAAACCACCTTTTCAGACCGCTCAATAAGATAACTGTACACGTAAATACACCACTCAAGTCAGTACCCAGCCGCAGAAAAAATTAACACTTTACAGCTCTGTAGTCGCCTCTACTTCCGAAGCACATACGATCAAACCTCAAACTTTTTAACCATCCAAAACTCCGAAAATTACTAGCACTCGCGCTAACGCACCTATCGCCAAGAAAGTTCCAGGCCAACAAAATAAAATTACGCCAACCATTGTCCCAAATAAAAACACTCACTCTCAGGATATCAAAGTAAACCTTGTTAATCTTCTAAAAAGATCTACAACCTTAACCACTGATATTATGGGGGGGGGGGGGGATTAACATTACCGAAGCTATAAATTCAACTGCCGAGATTATAAGTAATATACTCTCACTCGCTATCGAAAATGGTCATCTTTAATAACAACACCCTAAAAATAATTTTTTGGAATGCTCAGGGTATCCTTAAAAAGACACGAACTAGCCACTTACCTTCACACAAGTAAAATCACAATTTGCTTGCTCAGCGAAACTGTACTTCGCGAACCCTTAAACATCAATCTGGTCCGTGGCTACAAATTATACCGGAATAACAATAATACAGGTACGGCGATCCTAATCCAAGAAAACATCGACCACCATTAACTAATAATTCCTGAACTCAAAATCCTAGAAGCCACGGCAATACAAATAAAAATTCACAGGAAACCATATGCCATCGTCTCGCTCTACCAGACTCCCTCTCGTGAATTTACAAAAAATGACTACAGAAAAATATTTAAACTAGCCCCCTCGGTAATCGCTGCAGGGTACCTGAATGCTAAGCACTTGGCTTGGAATAGCAGAACAACAAACAAAATTGGAAAACAATTATTTGAATTCATAAACGACAAACACCTGGCTGTCTGCACCAGACTCATATACATTTTTCCCTCACAACACTAAACCATGAAACTCTTACCATTGATGAATTAGACTCAGATCATCGACCAGTTCTCTTGAGCCTTCACACTAACTGTGGAAAGGCCCCAGTCACACCTCGCTATAACTTCGCAAAAGCAAACTGGCAAACATTCAATTCCACTCTAGAAACTGAAATTAACTTTAAACCCGCGCTAACAAACTCTACACACATTGACGAAGCCATAACTAATTTAACTTCAAGCATAAAAACTGCAATTCACGCTTCGGTCCCTTTGTATACCGTAAACAAATACGATCCACCTCTCAGCCCCGAGATTGAAGACCTTATTGCTACCCGTAATAAACTCTGCCAAACGGATCGCAAAAATAAACGCTGCATTCTCAAAAACACAATTAATCACCTGCGTAAAACAATAACAATTAAAGTTCAGGAGCACAGATGTAAAAATTGGAATACAGAAGTCGGTAAACTTAAAATTAAAGATAACTCTATATATCGTATGACCAAAGCCCTAAGGAAGCCGCGTTCCAATATTCCCCCTCTTAAAAAGCCGGATCAAACATTTGCACTTTCTCCAACCGACAATGCAAATCTCTTAGCTGCAAATTACGAAAGTAACTTCGCTCCACACGCCGAGCCATCTGACCCGCAACACATTACTGAATGTGAAAAAATAGTTTCCGACTTCCTCAAAATCCCGAGCACGGACAATTTTAAGAAAATAAACTATAAGGAATTAAAAAAACACATTAAAAATACTAAACATAGGAAAGCATCCGACCCTGATTCAATTTCAAATGTAGTCCTCAAAAAGCTCCCTACCTCGTGCCTGATTCACCTTGCACTTATCTTCAATGCCTGCATTCGACAAAGCTATTTTCCTGAAAATTGGAAAATGGCGCATATTCTAGTTTTTCAGAAAAATGGTAAGGATCCATATCATCCAACCAGCTACAGACCAATTAGTCTACTAAATACTATGAGCAAAATCTTTGAAAAAATAATACTCACTCGCGTAAACTACCAGTGTCTGCCATGTCTGGCATGTAGGATTGCTCAGAAAATTAGTAAATTACAATTTCCCAACAGGACTCATCCTCTTTATAAACTCTTATCTTTCTAACAGAAAATCAGAAAATTCTCAGTCAAAATAAGCCAAACACTTTCAAAAGAGAAACCCATTCGAGCAGGTGTGCCCCAAGGCAGTATTGTAGGTCCGATATTCTTCATTATCTACGTGAACGACATCCCTGAAGTTACAATTGGATTATATGCAGACGACACCGCACTATTTACTTCCTCTTTGTCAGTCCCGAAAATCTTAAAATTACTTAACCAAGCTCCTGAAATCATTTAGGCATGGGATAAGATTTGGAGAATAAAAATTAATATAGCAAAGTCAGAATCAATTCTTTTCTCAGTCAGAAAACCTGTCAAAATAGATGTTTCGTTGCTCTCGGGGTTATCTCGCGTTTAAGCCCTATTATTAATAGACACTCGAGTCTAAAACCTGAATATGGAATCCTAGTTTACAAAATGTTTATCCGACCAATCATAACTTACACCTGTACAATATGGGGTGGTGCGTCAAAAAGTAACACCAATCAGATCCAGATTATATAAAATAAATTCCTCAGACGCATCACAAAAACATATATATATAGCAAGAACTCTGTCCTACACGGAGAATTTCAATTACCTTATATTACAGCATATATCAAAGAAACCGCGACTAAATTCTATGAATCAGCATCATCTTTTAAACATATCTCCTCTCTCGGGAAATATGATTTTGATCCGCTTCGCAAGCACGCGATGCCAAAAGACTTCCGCATGAACTAGGTTTAACAACGAATTTAATTTTTCGATCCCTCTACCCCTTCCCACTCTTTTTCTTTATTTTTCTTTCATAAAATAAATTATCAGATTTTGTGGTTCTTACCCGTATATGGGCTTTTTTCCCGCATATAACAAACGTCACTCTTAGATCAAGTCATGTCAAATTTCTCACAGATTGTGTAACAATGCCCAAACGGGTAACGCACAACTTCTTCCAGTCCGATCATTCTTCGGGGAGATCATTATTCGCGAGTGCGCGACTGGCTGAACCCATCTGTTCTTTTAAGAGCAAAAAATTCTAACAAGGAAGACTTCGCATTTTTCATCAACCATAACAACTCTATTCAACGGACTGGTAATCGTCGTGCGGGTCGTCCATCAAGCAATGCCCAGTGGGCGATTACTACGTCCGAACAGAAATTCGGTGCCTTCCAAAGGGAGCCTGCACGTCGTTTTAGCGAGCAGTGCCTGTGGAACTCTTTGAATGGGATTGCATTTTTAGAAGAGGAAACGTGACCGCAAGCTCTGCGGACGGCCCGAGCCAGATCGTTGGCAGGAGCCAACGAGGAGACATCCACCCGACTGTCAACAGGAGTTGCCAGTCTTCAATACAGCTGGTCAACCGGAGTTGACCAGTGGAAATTCGAAAAGCAAGCAGGAGTTTTCTCAACATCCGGCAGTAGAGGAAACGCCCGACTACGGGCCAAGCACGGTCACGCCCGAAGACCTTGATACCATTCAACCCGGCACACGACCGGCCTCTATATTATTGGCCTTGGATCCCGGGTGCATCCTACTATTCGAACCCGTGGGTCCTATTCCGGATGGTACCAATCCGGCAACTCGAAGGAGTCTGGAAGAGTTGAAGGTAGTTCGAGAAGACGACCGAGAGCGGCGTTATGGCCACCAGAGATCATTTCCGAGAACTGGTTCGGATGACCGCATGTGGCAGCAGATTATTAACGTCGAACGAAACCTGTCCAAATGAGGGCTTTTACCGTCAACCCAATATCACGCCCAGTGTGGTAAGCTATCCGTCTACACTACCCGAAGTTTACCGCCACTGCGCCCGAAGGGTGTTACAACTGGAAGGATTCATCCAAAATTGGGGATTCACATGGACGAGGAATGAGTGAATCAAAGAACGCCTGGCAGATATTCCTACGGAGAGCGGGCAAGAGGACACTCCTTCCACCCCCACGTAGTCAACGAGAATTCCCGAAAGGCATGAGAGACCTAGACACGTGGCTACTACGTCATCAGGGTTATGTTTACTTACAACCAGAGGCCACACACAGCCATGAGAGAAAAACTAAACAATTAAATTAACCAAGAATCAGCTGCCCTTTTCAGGACCACCAAAATATAATCTGGATTAGGAGAGATATCGTTCTTCTTACGTTATGGAGAAATATTTCTTGGTTGAAAATTTTAATTTCGTTAAAAGATCATCTTTTTGGTTTGTAAAACTATCTCTCATTGTAGAAATTAATACTTTTTGGTAAAAACTAAACCAATAACGAAAGTTCCTATTAGACAATTCATATATTTGTTTACAAATTCAATTTTCTTGTTCAAAGTTAATAGTTTATCGATGATGTTTACTGCTTTTGTTCGAAAGAGAAAACCTTTCTTTCCCCGAAATATTACAACTATTACATTTCTCGTTCATAATCATTGTTTTGTTTGAAAGTTATATTAGTATTTTAAAGAGTAATTTTTGTAAATGAAGATGTATTCTTTCTCTTGAAAATTTATCTCATCAGCTAAAGAGTATTTTTTTCTGAAAATTGGTATTTTTTGTCCTTACATGTTTATTTAACTGAGAATTGCACTCTGTCACTTGTTGCAAATTTGTCTTTTTTTGTTCAACTGAACACGCTTTGATTTACAATAATTTTTTTTTCTCGTTTTGGGTTGGAAGATCAACTATTACATTGCAGGTTCAATTATTTTCTTCAGCATCATTAGATTCCAGCTATAGTTAACTGCCTCTGATTTAAATTCAAACCTTTCTTTGGTTGAAATATTTCAAGTATTAATATTTCTCGTCCAGAAATCATTTTTTGCATTGAAAATTCCTCTGATATGTTTAAAGGTGAACTACTTCACACAAAATTCATGTCTGCGGTTGAAAAGTAATTTCCTTTTTTAAAAATTCGTTTTGGGGTTGAAAATTTATCTTCTTTGATTCAAATTTGATCTTTTTCATTAAAAATGGAACTGTTTGATTATAATTATTCTGCTTTTCTCTCCGATTTAACTACTTTCTTCATAAGTGGTCGCTGTTGGATGAATTATGCTGTTTTGGGTTGAAAATTCAACTATTTGGTCGAAAATTGTACTACAATGTTCAAGATTCGTTCTTTTGTGCTTCAAGATTCATTTTTCTGGTTGTAAATTTTACAAATTCGTTGAAAATAATTTTTTTCTAATTTATTTGTTAAATTAAAAGCTAAAAATATACACAATATCCATTAAAAATATTATAGAAATCTGTTCTCGTGGAACAAATGAGCCCTAACTTTTTGGCTACGATAAACAGAAGAATTTAGTCACTAAGCTAATAAAATTGATATTATACTATGAAAGCTCCGAACAAAGAAACTCTTCTCCTCATTGTGATGAACTCGGATTGATTTCTGCCTTCGGCCCTGCTCTGCTGGCTACCCCGCTTTCATACGTTCACGAAAACCAGTCGCATCTCGCAATGCCGAGTTTTCTGGCAGACTCGACCACTCAGTCTCAGCTCTCCCCTCAAATGTTCACTGCGAGAAACTCGAATAGAGCATCCACGCTCGTTATGCTAAGAATATATAAACAGTCGCAAAGCTAGAGAGAAGCGCATTTTTCTCTCTTCACGCAATTCGTTCTCAGTCCCTGGTTAAAACCAAAACCGTTGGTCAAAAAATCTGAATTTTTGATTTTTCAAAAAAATTCAAAAATGTTTTAAGACATTGTTTTGGGACTTTCAAAATGCAATGTTTTTCATCTCTTGACTTCCTTCATATCTTGCGTTGTTTAGCTTAACATATTCATTTTCGTTTGTTTCTCTGGTAATTCTATAAGTGATATTCTTTTTTATTTAAGTCTTGCAGATAAACTGTTTGACTTTCTGAGGACTGAAAATAGTCGCACCGGCAATTTTTTGAATCTTAAACAAAGTTGCCTCGAAAATGTTAAAAATGCTGTAACTTTTCGAATCGTTATCTAAAATACTTCGCTAACGAACTTGACCTTCAATTTTCGACACTCAAAAGAGTATACCAATGACATATATAAAAGATTAAATCATTTGAAAGTTATAGTTTTCACAAATAAAAATATATACTTTAAAACATATTTGTAAAAACCTTCATTTCGGGTGCAGAGTGTCTGAAAACGTGGACATTCGACAAAAAGTGGAGTGGAGGTCAAATTTTACTCAAATCTAATATATTCTCTCAATAGAATGTAAAAAATAGATTATGGATGAAACAAATTGTTTAAAAACGTGCATGGTATATTTTTAAAAAAATTTTTCAATAATAAAAATATTAATTAAAAGAAAATTTGAGATAAATCAGTCCAAAATTCAATCCTGCAAAGTTTGTTTTGAAAACGTTATCAGGTTTGGAGAAAACTCAGGGAGAACAATTTTTGGTCGTTCTAGGTACACGTATTTATAAATTTATCTTTCATATAAATATTTATAAAATTGTTGTTATTTTAAATTCAAACAATATGTTTTGATAATTGTCCTTTCCATGAATAAATAATATTGAATAAAAAACTGTTTTTTCAATGTTTAAATTTGGGAAAATTATAACTCGGGAATTTTCAAGTTCGAGGAATTTTTTGTAATTTGGCAATTTTCTGTCAGGAATTTTATTATTCACGAATTTTTAAATTCAGTAATAATATAAACTGTTCACGAATTTCATTTTTCGGAACTTTTTATTCCTACCAAACTTTTAACAAAAAAAGATAAGTTCTTCACCAATAACTTAACATATATTTTGTTCGTAAAAATCGGTCAAGTGGTTTTCGAGAAACCCCACTTTTTTATTTTCCTTTCCCCCTCCATAACTTCAAAAAAATGCAATTTGAAGATTGAAATTCTTCGCACTTTTTTGCTACCTCAGGATGAACATTGGCCATACGACCATGTCGCAATTAAATTTTGCGAAAAATTGTATGAAACCCTTGATAGTCAGTTTCAAATCATATAGTTTCAGATGCAAATATAAAGCAATTTTGAATCAAGAAAATTTAAATTATACAATTTCAAATATTGGCTTTTAATGTAACACTCTTGTCTTACATTATTTAAAAAATTTTTAAACTCTTAACACAATTTAAATGATTGTTATATTGTTCAACACTTAGACAAATAAATCATTTAAATTTGAAACTTTTCTTATTGGAAAATTTCAAAAATGAATAATAGTTCTTAAGGAAACGTTCAAAATTAAACGATTTTAAGTTATATAATTAAAAATTTTATCGTATAAAATTAAAATAGATATGAATTTTAAAAAACTGAAATTGATACCCAAGTAATTAAAAGTTTCTTGAATTTTGAATGTTAACAATTTTAGTGTACTGAATTTTTATGCTAGGAGCTAAATATTCGATTTTTTCTTTTCATAAATTTTAATTTTGCAATTATAATAGTCAATAGATTTCTTGCAAAAGGGGTTTACTGATATTCGTCGACTTCCGCATCTGTTCATATGAGCAAAACTGTAGGGTTTGGAAAGAGAGCACAGTTTTTCCGAACCGGGAGAAATCGCAAGTTTTTAGCGGGAGAACTGAGAGCAAATCCTGAAAACGTTTTCTATCAACAAATTTAATTTTAAACGTCTATAAGTTTTAATAATTTAATCATAAAAACTGCATTTTAAAATTCTTTAAATTTCAACTGGACGCCTACAAATAAAGAGTAAAATAACTTCAAGTCTGAATTTAAGATTAAAGAAGACAGTTCACTTTATTAAAACCATATGAATGAGCTTTAATACATTTCGCGCACTTGAGCCTCATACAAAAAACTAACGTCTAACGCGACTTCTCACTCTTTGTCATTTAACTAACGTACAATACGCACTTTCTGACATTTCTTATCCGTGCCCTCCCCCTGATCGCAAGTGAATTTTCTCTAAGCGCAAGCACTCTTACCCTCTGCCGAATTCTAAACGATTTCAGTTATTTCTAACTTCCGACACACACACACACACACACACACACACACACACACACACACACACACACACACACACACACACAATACACACACACACACACAATACACATATATAACCCATACAAACACATACATTATAAAAGCTTCTGAAAAATTCTATAGCCTATTAGAGTCGGTCATCCTGCCAAGAGTGTGTCGAGAAACTTATAAGTTACTTTTTAAGTAATAAAAAAAGAAAAAGTAGCCTTTTTGGATCGATGAAGATAAGGTAGTATAATCTCAGAATGCAAACTCATCAAGAACTTTAATATAACTCAAAATCTTTCAAATGGTTGAGAACCTTGGTATTTCGCTTATTTTTTGGTTCTATGATAACTTTTGGCCCGGTTTTAGATTTATTTGGCAGTGGGTTTTCGCGATTTTTTTAGGTTACATTTTTGCTATTCGTTTCTTCGTCACTTACATCTTCAGATTAGGCCATACAGTCATCGTTTTCGGTTTTTTTATACGCATCACAGATTTTCAACTGGCTAAGGTGTGCGATTGTTGAAGATCGTTTCGCGCCTTGATTTCTTAAACTTGCAACTGCATAAATATCGTAACATTGCATTTGACGTTCTTTAGACGCGTCGCGTCGTAACGCTTCCTATATTTTAATTTTTCGTATTCAACATGATTTCTAATCTCATTTTTTAGTTCCCACGGAACGCCCAACGTTTATCTATTTCCTGTTAAAAAACACATTACGCTCTCGCGAAACCGTGGAATGTACCCATACAGCGCTTCAAAAGGCGAATGACCGGTTGATTTTAAAATTGCTGTAGTTAAATCCCATTGAAGATTTTAGAGAATCGTATTCCATTTTCCAGCTACAGAACATTCCCATCTCGAACGTAACGCACGTAAAATTGTTCCGTTCAGGCGCTCTATAAGCTTATTGGCTTGTCGATCATGGCTAGAATTCATTAAATGTTTTATTCCATGTTCCTTTATGAATTTTTCAAAAGTTTGTGACATAAAGCACGTCCCCCTATCGGTTAAGATTCTATCAGGCGCTCCAAATCGCTGAAAAATAAGAAACTCATCTTCACACATTTGAATTAGAAATACAGCATTGTCATCGATGACATCATCTGGAGAACCAACAGTTGCTCGAGACAACGCATCTACATGAGCCATTTGCTTGCCGCTTCTATGTCGAAGCGTGAAATCAAAATCGGCAGTTATACCAAACCACCTCACAATTTGTAGTTGTTTAGTTTTTAACGCAATCATATAGATCAACGTTTGACAGTAATTGACTATAACAAATCTTATTCCGATTAAAAATTATCTTAAACGCCTTACTGACCATACTATCGCTGCCTCGACCTCCGAAGTTCTTCGACTGACAGCTTATACTAGCCCTAAGTCACTATGATTGCTTTGCATTCCGCCAATTCTGCGTGAGGATGCGTCCGTGCGAAGCTCCTCAATAATGGCTGACGGACTATACATCATCATAATCGGGTGACACGTTCAATTTTTCTTTAGCCCAAAAAAACGTTTGTTTTGCTCTTCTTCCCAGATAATTTTTTTTCTACTTTTGCCATTATTACACCCTTTTATCAACATTGTTAGTAAAGTAGAAATTTTCGCGAACCCCTGCACGAATCTCCGGAAAAAGCTCGCAAGGCCAAGAAAAGATCTTACCTCATGCACGTTTTTCGTCTGTTAAATATTTTTAATCACTTCTAATTTAGCATTGCGAGGTTGAATTCCATCTTTTCCTAGCATAAGTATGAAAAATTCGACCTATTTCATCCCAAAACAACACTTAACGTGATTTAAAGTAAGTCCAGCATCTTTCAAAACCCGGTCGCTAAATTTAGAGTAATGAAAAATTCTATTTCTGACAAGTATTCTAGTGCATCGTCAATATTTGGAATTAGATAATTAACTTTGACAGTTTCCGCGTTCAGTGCTTGATAGTCAACTACACTCGAGTCGCAGTACTGCGAACATTTAGCGCAAGTGCGCCCTCAATAGTGAGAACACATGAGGGGACCCCACTCCAGGGACTATTTACTATGTTCAAATGTCAACTGTTTACATCCTGACAGTTTGTAGTGACGATTTGACCGTTATTATTAAAATCACAAATTAACTTGTGCATTTGATAAAATCATCAAATGTGGACATGAGCAGGGGGGTGAAGGGGTTATAGCGTCGTTCTCACTATCGAGGGGGAAAACGTACTTAATAGCGGGAGTTCGCAGTACTGAATTTCGCAGTACCGCGACTCGAGTATACCATTCAACCCGTTCCATCTTTTTTTCGTACATGAAAGGCAGGACTTGCAAACGACGACGCCGTCTCGGTGACGATTTCGACCCGTTTATATTCAGTTATACGTCCGGGTTTCAATTCTGCATCCATCATGACTTTATCAGTTCGATCTAGCTCATCTAATGTTTGTGCAATACAACAACGATAAGCATTAAAAATGTGAAGCAACTCTTGCTTCTGTTCAGATTTTACATCATTCCCGATGATTATGTCTTTTTCAGTAATTCGTTCTACTCCAGAGTAAGTTTTGTTAACGGGTTCGATACTAAGTATATCCTCCACTACGGATTAACCCTCCTCTAATACCTCTCGTTCTGATCCGAAATTTCCGTACGGTACAGACACTTCTCGGTTATTGAAAACTACATGGATAAAATTGATGTACGACCACGCTTAAATTCATTTACCCAGTTATAAACCGTTGCTAAGGCAGGGGCAGATGTGCCATGAACTGAGTCCAAACTATTTTTTATCTCATATGGAGTTAAACCCTTTAAATGAAAATGTTTGATTACCGCTCTGAACTCGTTTTTTTTTCATTTGTCTTAACGAACAATTTTTTTTTTTCAATTGGTTATAAAAACACGTAAACTCAGAAGATGTGGACTGTGACTGCACCATATATCTAGTCGGGAGTGGTGCTGACTGAAAACAGATGATTTGGAGCGATTCGCGCGCCATCTGTTGGTCCTTCTAAGGACATATTGAACTACCCTCGTACTATGTACACAGTAAAAATCACTTCAGATACTATGGTGAATGGGGATGAGCACCACCCCGCTTTACTAATAGATTGTGACTGCGTGACAGAAGATGCACTTTGTAAGTTTAAGATACATTGTCAAAACAGATTTGATTTAAGAAAAGGAGACTATATGTATTTATACTTAAACTTAGCTAAAATTAATTGGAATGAGTTGCATAAGATTAATGATTCGGAGGATGCGTGCAAATATTTTTATGTCGTAATACTAAAGGAAATATGTGATACTATTCCTACTATAAAATATAAGTCCTCTGCCAATCATTACCCTATCTGGTTTTCTAGTACATTACAAAACTATTTAAAAGTGAAATAAAAATTTCGAGGGAAAATAAACAAGTCTGCTTCTGACTGATATAAAGGCTCTCAATGAAATTTGCGAAATCGTTAAAAAATGGCCAAAGATGATCATAAGAAGTATTTAGTAGATGCAGAAAACTCTCTACAGGGTGATCCAGAGAAGATTAGAAACAGAGCCTTAAAGGTAAATATAAAACTAGGCTTTCTGGAATCATGATGTATGAGGGCTCTAAATTGTTCGAAGAGAGCGAGATTGTTGACACATTTGCAGAATACTTTGAGAGCGTTTATGTGGAAGACGAAGATATGATAGATGAGAGATGGTGTAATGACTTGATAGGGAAGGATATTTTTGGGAGCAATATAGAAATTCTTCATACGCAAGTAGAAAATGCAATAAAAAGATTGCCAAATGATCGTACAACTGGTATTTATAGGATACCTAGCTTTATTGTTAAGGACTGCTATTTAGTGTTAGTTGAACCACTCACATATATTTACAATATTGCTCTCGAAATTCGAATTTAGCCATCACAATGGGAAGAAGCCACAGTTGTGTCCAGTTTTTAAAAGGCCGTAGATCTTACCTAAAATTATCGTCCTATTTCAATTTTAAACAACTTTCCCAAATATTCGAGATGTGTATAAATGATACAATTATGACATATCTAGAACCATCATTAAATCCTGCACAGCACGGTTTCGTAACGAGAAAATCTATAGTTACATATTTGAATACAATCGCAGAGTATACCTCGGAAGCGCTAAAAAGTGGGGAGTGGGTTGATGTAGTCTATTTCGATTTCTCAAAGGATTTTGATAAAGTGAACCTTAGGCTATTATTAATAAAATTACGTGATCTTGATCTGCCGTCCAACCTTGCTATACTGATTAAGAATTTTTAAAGAAATAGGAATCACTATGTTCAGTAAATCCAACGAAATTGCAATCAACTTTATAGTAAGGAGAAAGTAAGGGAAAATAAATACTGTAGTCCAACTCTATGAATTTTAAGAGTGATATATAGACACATCATATACTTTTAAGATATATTAAGGCTAAAAGAAACCCTGTAATTAGTGTAAAAACTGCTGGGATTTTAACAAACATGAATATGAATATGAACATACTGACATGTAAAGCGCATTTTTCTGGCTTATTTCACTATTTTTCTCGGCACATTTTGTAATACTTTCTTGTCAGGGAAATTCACCTAAATGTCAGGTAAAAATCAGGGAAATTGAAAGATTCATTACTGTGGCCGCCTTGATTGTTATTCTGTTGACGAACTTCTCCAACTGGGGACTTTCCTTCTAATTGTTCTGATTTATAAAAAAAATGTTTACACAATACAATATTATATTGATTGTAAATAATAATAAATATAAAAAATGTATTTAATGTTGGATTCTTAAGTAGCGTGAAGTGAAAAACATTTTTTTTTTAAATGCCTGTTTTGCGGGTATGAAAAAAGTTGTGATATCCTATCAGGATAACCCGTGATTTTTGTCAAATTGGTTGAATATCAATTCTAGTTATCACAGAGAGAGGGATTGAATTTGTTTTTAATTTGATAAATTTAAACATTTTCTTTTATTAATGCAAGAATTATCGCGCATATTTGCATGTACATTTTTTGGCAATAAATTACAATATGAAATTAGTCTTTTCAAAAAATTCATTTGCGATCAAGTTAATATTTTTTAAATGTCCTTTTGGGGTTTCTGGCCTCAAGAACATAAAAGTAAATTAAAATTAAAATAAATTCTTAAATTTCAGTGCGAATATTTTTTTTAAATGTTAGAAAATCAAAGGACACATAATCAACAAGCCTTAAAAAGTCCTTACTATATTTTCGTGATAAACAAAAATACGTAGTTGTAACATTTTTAAGAGATGGGAAACTAGGTAAGGACTATTTTACTGTTTCACCCTCCCACGTAAAAAAATGTCCAATAGTTTTCACGTCTTCAAAATAGATTTCTTGAGGAACAAATGCTACTATAAGCTTATCAAAATTTTATATTTAAAAAACTACCGCAGAAAACTGTTTTTGTTCATTCTACAAAATTTAATTTTTGATTCTTACCCAGTTTATATTATCATGTACCCACTTCAATTTTACATTAAACTTACATATTTTTAGAGCATTTTTCATAAAAGTAGTTCTGTTGAAGGTGATATCTCAAGAATTTGAAAAATCATAGATGCTTCTGATAGGAGATCACAAATTAACCAAAATTTTGCGGCATTTTATCTCGTTCGCAAATTCTTATTATGAACAATTTATTTAATATTTAGTTGAAGTGGTGTGGGCAAGAGGCTCTAGGAGTCGAATGGAAGATTAAGCAAGCTGGCTAGAGAATGTGGTCAAGATTTTGAGGAAGGATCGATTAGTGGAAGAATGTATGAAGGAGTTGGACAGTCCTAGAAGAGAGAATGAGAAAGAATGAAAGAATGTATGGGAAAATATGGCAGAATTGGGGTACAATAGAAGTAAAAGAAAAAGGAAATGGAAATTGCTTAGATTAGTAACGTGAATATTTGTAAATAATGGTTGTGTAATAGCATAAGTAGACTAATATGCGGTTGCGTTCTCGCTCTCTCTTTCTCGCTTGCACACTCCCTTTTGAACATTTGCAAATAGCTGTAAAAAGAAAAGATAAAATTTTATAAAAAATATGTAGGCGAAAAGATTGTAAGAAATGGAAGTCATGTACAACCTTAGAGGACACATTATGAATAAAAGCTAAATAAATTGGACATTAAAAATTTTTCTTTAATTCAATGAGAAGAACTATTTCACAAAATATAATGTCACAACGGCACGAATTTGTGAAATTGAAGTTGGCAAAGTAATTTGAAAAAAAAGCATAATAAAATATACATATAAAGAAGTTTTTTTATGTAGTGCAGTATAGGCATTTTTAAATTTATCCCATAAATGTACATTAGATATTATACAAATTAGCGAGATTATATTATACCGATAATATCCCATTCCAATGAATTAATCATTAAAATAATTTTTCTTATAACATGAAGTCCCGCTAAATCTTATAATGTACAATAATGTTATAGGATACAGAATTTTCCACAAACCTTTCTGATGTATGTGTATGTTATGGATGAGCCCACGCGCGCTCACGTGAGTGTGTAACTAGAATTTGGAAATGGTAAGAGCGCTTACGCTGAGAGCAGAGTCATGGTAGATAAGGGGGACGGCACGGATAAAAAACGGCAGAAGGTGCGTATTGCACTTAAGTTAGTTAACAAAGGGCGCGAACTCGCGTTAAACTTCGGTTTCTTGTATCAGGCGCGAGTGCGTGAAATGTATCAAATTTTTATTATAATGGTTTTAATTAAACAGAACTGTCTTATTTAATCTTTAATTCGGACTTTAAGTTATTTTACACTTTTATTGTCCCTAAAATTGCGCACCGGGGGTATAACTCTTAATAATTCAGAAGAGTGATGTCGACTGATTTTTCGAACTGTTTGTACAAGTAATTACTTGAACTATGTGTGCAAGTGATTTGTGCTAAGGACAACCGAAAGCGAATTCGAGCAATTTGTTCAAGGGCTGAAGACAAGGAACTACAGGCGCCATTTGGGGACGGATTTGATGACGTCAATATGGAAAATTGACCGAATTATTACCCCACCAACTCTATGTATCACCGAGGTGTGCCAAACGGAGAAAAAAACCATCACCTGTTCAATGGGACCGTACCGGGAACGAATCCAGAAACAGGGGTGCCTGACATGCAACATATGATAGCGACTCTGATGACCTAGTGCAGCATCCACCACCACGATACAACGTGATGCCTTATCTTCATCGTAGCATTGAAAATTTCGACGGGGCTGAAGGTCCTGATAAGGCAAAACTTCTGATCGAAAAATTCGACTCTTACATTATAATTGGCCGAGTTTTCAATAGCTTTCAGGTGTACATTAGTTTATGAACGGAAGAAAGTCGATAAATTATTAGAGACGATCCAATGCGTACATACTAAAAATGAGACGGCGACTGCATATTTTCAACCTAAATATCGTCTGTGCCAAAACTTGGAACTCAAGGACAGTGAGACGCGAAAGCTGGTCTGCAAGGGTTTTGGATCGCAAAAGCTAAGCGATTATATCCGAGCCAACCCTTTTTATGGCATGGATCATCTTCTGTGCTCAATTGAAGAATGCGAGAAAGACGACTTAAGACGGAAGCTTTCTGGATAGTGACTGTGTACGAGTTAAGCTACGAATGAAGGAGCAAATGAGTCCTTTAGCAAGCAGCAAGCATCGACGTTTGATGACGCGATCGAGGGAACGTCAGCAGCGACTACTTTGAAGGCAGCGAAGTCAACGAGTATCAAAAGTGGCGACACGATTAAGTGCTACAACTGCAGTAAATCTGTCCATATTAGTAAGTCGTGTAGCGAACCGGCGAAAAAGCTAATATGTTTTAGTGGTGATAAAATCGGGCATGATGCTAATAAATGTGATCGATTCATGAATAAAGGTTCGTTTAAGAAAGAATCTTGCGAACAATATGTAAACTCAGTGATCGAAGGAAGCGCGGATATTTCGATAGATAAATTGATTCAATTGGTCTTTATCAACAAGGCATCGTTTGAAGCTTTCGTGGACGCGATAAGTTACGTATTTACTATTAAAATAGGTATAGCAATTAAACCACCACATCGTGGAACGCGAGATAGAATATTTCTTCTGGAGTGAGGAGTCCCCAGCCGCTTGTGTTTGAATGACCTTCGGAGGCCTCCCCACTTCTCAAGAAATATTTCATATCCCGTTCTATTATGCGGAGGTTCAATTGATGTCGGGTTTTTATTAGAGCCGGGAAGTTCGAGTTCAAGGGTCTTAGTACGAATGGAAATTTAGTTCAATCATCCAGTAAAATCAGTGGAATCCTTGCAATAGATCGAGTTAAGCCCCGCGAAGTCACTTCCTGAGTTGTATCCGATAAAACACAGAATTTCGAGTTTATGGTCGGACGTAGTTTTACGGAATTACCCGACTTAACATATATTAGAGTAGGAAAAGTAAAGGAATTACATATTGAGAAATTCCAATTCAGTTTTTCTCCAGAAATCAAACAGGGAGTGTGTAAGCTCGAAGAGAATAAGAAAATCGTTGTCGAACCAAATTCAATCAATTTTATCAATGTAGTTTTCAATAACCGAGAAGTCTCTGTACCGTACGGAAATTTCGGATCAGAACGAGAGGTATTAGAGGAGGGTTAATCCGTAGTGGAGGATATACTTAGTATCGAACCCGTTAACAAAACTTACCCTGGAGTAGAACGAATTACTGAAAAAGACATAATCATCGGGAATGATGTAAAATCTGAACAGAAGCAAGAGTTGCTTCACATTTTTAATGCTTATCGTTGTTGTATTGCACAAACATTAGATGAGCTAGATGGAACTGATAAAGTCATGATGGATGCAGAATTGAAACCCGGACGTATAACTGAATATAAACGGGTAGAAATCGTCACCGAGACGGCGTCGTCGTTTGCAAGTCCTGCCTTTCATGTACGAAAAAAAGATGGAACGGGTTGAATGGTATACTCGAGTACATCAATAAGTGACGAACCACGTTCAGAAAGGCCCGTAGAAGCAAGTACTCCCGAAATCATCAATAAAATCCACAATATGGTGTTGAAGGATAGAAGATTAAAAGTGC
>NC_046662.1:131085424-131088123 GCF_010883055.1 Belonocnema kinseyi
AGAGCTCCAAGGAGATTATGTTGAAAAATAAAAAAAAATTTACCCAAAAAAAATTGTTTTTATACTTCATTCTAAGGACTTATTGAACTACCCTCGTACTCGCAAAAACTAAGTCTAAACATCTATTGTTATTCTTCAAAATTTTGTTTATTGAGTTAAATGGAAATTTGCAGCAACAATAAATTTTCCATGATATAATGATCCTAACGAAGCCATTTCCTCTGTAAATAATAAAAATTCGTCAAACTTTAACAATCGAGGTATATATAGAACAGCTATTATTAAAGAATAAAAGTCTTTAGATGTTTTTGTAGCAACAATATTTATGGTAGGAGAATAACTTTTTAAAGTAATCAATGGTATTTCTATAGACTTGAAATGCGCATTTATTCCTATAAACGGTCTCCATCACTTTTTCGAATTCTATCATTTCTGTAGCAAGTATATTTATTTCGCATGGTTCTGTGGAGTGAACCCTTGGGGTCAGCCAAGTTTCTGTCAATAAAAGTAAATCAAAGTTATTAGTATCTGAAACAAACGAACCTTCTCCGTCTTTGTATTGAACCCACTAACAATCTAATAGTAAATGCTTAGCTTTTCTCTTGCTCCGCATCCTTCTCTTCCACCAGAGTTTTCTTGTCATCTTTTCCGATTGCGACAGGTACTCCTTACCGATATACGATTCGAAGATCCGCTTCCCCTTCTAACATTCTCTTGGTCAACTACTGATGTAGATTGTGAAGTTCTTCTTTCTGCGCTTTTGTTCTGCCTGGAGTGCAGCTGATTCTCTTTAGAATCCCCATTTTCTGGCCTTTCAATATTATAGATATGTGTAGTTTTGTGCAGGTTTCAAGACTGCATCTCTGTATCTGAGATTAACTTTATTGGCCTCGGATTCGTCATGTTCTGTATATTTTGCGAATTCTGTAGAATTATTTACCTTCCAGCACAAACTCAGAGTCAAAACATTTCATAATTTTCAAAAAGTTTTCAGGCTTAATCTACTTATTTGCAGTGTCCTTTTTCTTCTCATCAAATTCTGCTATACCGAAAATTATGAGTTTGTTTCGTCTGCTATTTCCATCTTCTAATTCATGTAGACAGGAACTGCAATTACTTGCACCATCCTGGACCGGGTGTATTGTTTCGCTCGCCGTAATTTCTATCTGGTTAACTTGCTCCTCTAATACGGAAAGTCGATCTTCCATATTTTTAATCCTCCCATCAATGACCTTGTAGTGGTTTTTAATATTAGCAAATCGATGTTTCACTTCCCCAAAGCCTTTATCCATTACCTCCCCTCGACTGTCTATTTTGTCTTCTAATCTGTCCACTCTCTTATCAAGCCTTTATTTATATACAGTGAAACTTCTATAATTCAAACCGCCAATAATTCGAATTTTCGATAATTCGAAGTTTTTGTTGGTCCCTGCCAAAACTCCTATTATTTCAATGTAAGAAATATTCTATAATTCGAATTTCGATAATTGGAAGTTTTCGTTAATTCGAATTAAATTTGACATCCAATGAGAGTTTATAGTTTCGATGATTCGAAGTAGAAGAGTATACCTGAGTTTTGGCCGCTTCAAGCATAATCCGACAACAATAAGCTGATGCAGAGAGTGTCTCATTGTTCTGAGAAAAGCGATTCAATAGCTTGTCAAGTAATTTCTCGATCTTCTCTGCTTATTATATTAATCATCTTTGGAGGATTTTTGGAAGATGCGCAAACTTTGTACCCCACCTCTAAGATGTGTATAGACAATGAAAATTTACTATGTTGTCCAGTATGTTTTAAAAAGTAGTATATGGGGCAGAATACGTCATGTAGCCCCACCTAAAATTAATTTTTTTAGATCGGGTTGAAACTTGTCTGAATTATAGTCCTAGTGAATAAAATAAAAGATGTGGGATAAAATATATAACGTAATTTATATATTTCTGCACAGATAAACATCTAAAACAGTTAAATTTAATTTTCAAGCACATTAGTCCTAACAGTATTCGTGCCCGAGCGCTGTGCAAGTTTAATGTGGTACTCTTGAGCGTAAAAATATAAATTTGAACAAGAAAAAATTTCCGACCCACTTTTTATTCTACATGATTTCAAAGATTATAAGAGATCTTTTTTTAAATAGAATTTTTATAAATATTGTTTTTTTTTCAAAAAATCTATTCCAACTTTGATTAAAAAAAATAATAATAATGAAAATATATCGTTTTAATAGTCTTAAAGTACATGAAAAGATCTGTTCAAAACATTATAATAAAAGTCCAATCGGATCATTCTAAAAGAAGTTACGCTAACGTGAAGGTGAAGAAACGCGTGACAAAGTGAAAACTTTAGGCCCCTGTATATTGGCAACCGGTACAGTATTAAAGAAAAGAATTATAAAACATTGAATTTAAGTCAAAAAATAAAAATGAATTGTTTATTTTATGATTTTATTAATTTCTATTCATAATTATTATTATAAAGTTAAATTATTATTATTAATTCTTTATTTATTTAGATATAGCCTGAAAACTATATTATTCGTCGGGATAGAGGATCTCTTCCATTTGCAACTCTATGTGCTGTACCCAGAATAATCCTATTGTAAAGACATTCAAGACTCAATATTCCGCGACCCACTTGACGGCGTGAGATGTACAGTCGCGGAACGGAAGACTTAAGATGCATGCTTTTGTTCATGTGC